>NC_057811.1:149393568-149452036 GCF_018294505.1 Triticum aestivum
CCGGTCGCCGAGTCCTCCGCCGCCGGTCGCCGGTCGCCTCCGGCCACCGCTCACCGTCGCCGTCTCCGGCCCGGAACCGCAGGGTGGACGAGATCCACCAGGAGCCCATCCAAGCGGCATCCCCGTGCCCGGATCCCTCCGTCCCGGATTCACCTCGTCCCGTTGAATTTTCCCGGAGGGTATATTTTCTCAGTCCCGAAGTTGTCAACATTTTGTTGCCATGTTCATTGCATTATATCTCCATGACCATAGCTCCAATTCATGCATATGATATATCAGAATGTTCATTGTGAGATTCTCTTTATTTTGTTCTATTGTGCCATGCTTGTTTGAGTTCATCTTGATGCCCTAATCATCGTTTAAAGAGTGCTATATGATGTTATCTGCTGTTTGTTAACAGAACGTGATGATTTGTCTTTTTCATTGCATTTTGTGTGTGCATCGTATGAGCTTGATGTCTACATGAATTTTGTACTTCATCATGCCATCTTTACAGTGGTGCTTGTATTGTATTTTTGTGATCTATTTGGTTACTAGCACAAGCATGCAAAGTAGCCTCCATGATGTTGCTTATTTCGGTGACTTAGCCATTTCTGCCAAGTCTGTACCTGTATCATTGTGATGCCATGTTAACCTGCTTCTACCATGAGTTCCATGCATAATCTGGAGATATTCACTCAGGATGTTTTGTTATACATGTTATGCTCTATCCATCTATGCCCTCGGTTGTATTTATAGCCTGTTGTATCTTGTTGCAAACTTGCTCTTAAATTGCTAAATAATGTTGTTGTCAGCCTGTTAACATGAAGTTCAGTTTTGACATGTGTTTTGCTAGTGATCCATGCACCCTATGAACTTGCTCTTGCCACGCTTAGCTTCACATTTATGCCATCTTACTGTTGGATGCCTTCACATGCCATGAAACGCTTTGTGATGACTGATTTGAGCTCGCAAAGATTCCTTCATAATTCTGTTTATGCCATGCTCAGTTTTTCTGCCAAGTATGAATCCCTTTGTGAAACTTTCTACGTTTATATGGGTGCCATCATATCTTTTGTGACTTTTTTGCTCGTGATCAGTAACGGACTTTTGTTTTATGCAACTAGTAGATTCCTTCCATGCCTTTTTTTGCTATGATATATTCCTGTAGCATGTTGTTTTATTGCTCTAAACATTGCAACCTGATGTTATTTCTGTCATGTCCAGTGATTTTCTGCTTAGTCTGTGAATCTGTTATTAATTGCAATCTTGCCATGTCTTTTTGAGCATGTTCTCGTGGTTTCTGCAGATAGCTCAGTGTTCATGTTTTGTAATGCTTTACCTGTACATCATGCTTATGCATTTTTTTCATGTTGAGGTGCTGTAGCATATTTTCATGATGCTTGCAAGATGCCTAGTTGCTGTTTTGGACAGATTGTTGCTATATCTTGTTTGGAGTGTATGTGTTGCACCGTTGCTCCGTTTTGAGCATGCTCTATATGAAACTTGCTTAGTTTTGCATGTAGTTTCATATTATCATGTTGCATCCTTGTTTTGAGGTATTTTCTTGATGTTTGGATGCAGTTTGCATCAATGCCATGTTTAACTTGTTTTGCTCATATTTTCTAGGCCGTAGCTCCGAACTAAATGATCTTTGTATGTAACTTGACTAGAATTTCGTGTAGATCATCATGGTGCATCTTAACTTGCTGTTTAACAACTTGAACATAAGTTTTATTCAGATCTGGGCTAATTTCGAAATTTGCATATGGGGATTTCCCGGAATTGTTATAGGTTGTTTCCGGCCTCATTTAAACTTGCTTTGATGTGTTGTTCTTGTATGCATCATCTCTTGCCATGAGTAGCTTCATGTAGCCATGTCATGCATCATACTTGGTTGAGCATCATGCCTTGTTATGTGTTGTGTGTTTACCTTGTTGTTTGCTTCTTTCCGGTTGTGCTCCTTCTCGTTAGTTCCTGTTTTGTTACGATCGTGAGGATTCGTTCGTCTTCGTGGCTTCATCTTCTTCATGGACTCGTTCTTCTTCCTAGCGGGATTTCAGGCAAGATGATCATCACCTTGGATCTCCTTACTATATTGCTATGCTAGTTGCTTCGTTCTATCGCTATGCTACGCCACCTATCACTTGCTCTTCAAGCCTCCCAAATTGCCATGAAACCACCTCTAACCTTTGTCACCCTTCCTAGCAAACCATTGTTTGGCTATGTTACCGCTTTTTGCTCAGCCCCTCTTATAGCGTTGTTAGTTGGAGGTGAAGATGAAGTTTGCTCCATGTTGGATTATGTTTATATTGGGATATCACAATATCTCTTATTTAATTAATGCATCTATATACTTGGTAAAGGGTGGAAGGCTCGGCCTTATGTCTGGTGTTTTGTTCCACTCTTGCCGCCCTAGTTTCCGTCATACCAGTGTTATGTTCCTTGATTTTGCGTTCCTAACGCGGTTGGGTGTTATGGGGACCCCTTGACAGTTCGCTTTGAATAAGAGTCCTCCGGCAACGCCCACCTTGGTTTTACCATTTGCCTATCACCTATTTCTTTTCCCTTGGGAGTCGCGTTCCCGAGGGTCATCTTTATTTTAACCCCCCCGACCCAGTGCTTCTCTAAGTGTTGGTCCGAACTGAGTAGACTGCGGGGCCCCCTCGTGGAAACTCGAGGTCTGGTTTTACTCGTAGGATGTCTCATCCGGTGTTGCCCTGAGAACGAGATATGTGCAGCTCCTATCGGGATTGTCGGCACATCGGGCGGTTTTGCTGATCTTGTTTTACCATTGTCGAAATGTCTTGTAAACCGGGATTCCGAGACTGATCGGGTCTTCCCGGGAGAAGGAATATCCTTCGTTGACCGTGAGAGCTTATAATGGGCTAAGTTGGGACACCCCTGCAGGGTATAAAGTTTCGAGAGCCGTGCCCGCGGTTGTGTGGCAGATGGGAATTTGTTAATGTCCGGTTGTAGAGAACTTGACACTTGACTTAAATAAAATGCATCAACCACGTGTGTAGCCATGATGGTCTCTTCTTGGCGGAGTCCGGGAAGTGAACACGGTTTCTGGGTTATGTTTGACGTAAGTTGGAGTTCAGGATCACTTCTTGATCATTGCGAGTTTCACGACCGTTCCGTTGCTTCTCTTCTCGCTCTTATTTGCGTATGTTAGCCACCATACATTGCTTAGTCGCTGCTGCAACCTCACCACTTATCCTTTTCCATACCCATTAAGCTTTGCTAGTCTTGATACCCATGGTAATGGGATTGCTGAGTCCTCGTGGCTCACAGATTACTACAACATCAGTTGCAGGTACAGGTTATGCGATGATCATGACGCAAGAGCGATTTTGCTTGTTTTGGAGTTCTTCTTCTGCTTCTTCTTCGATTAGGGGATAGGTTCCAGGTCGGCAGCCTGGGCTAGCAGGTTGGATGTCGTTTGAGCTTCTATTTATGTTTCATCCGTAGTCGGATGTTGTTCTCATGTATATTGATGTATTCTTGCGGCATTTGTATGCCTTGTATGTATCCCCATCATTTATGTAATGTTGATGTAATGATATCCACCTTGCAAAAGCGTCTTCAAGATGCGCTTCTATCCTTGGTGGGACCTTCGAGTTCCTTTAGGATAGGGTCGCATCTTGGGCGTGACATTATTGATGATGCTACTTCTGCTATGGATAATGCTTATGATGATGCTAGTACCTTGCTTGATGATGGTGTGCCATGCACTAGGTAATTTTCTTGATGAACAAATTGCTACAGCCAAGGAGAATGAAATTACTGAAACTGATGAAATACCTGGATCTAAAAATCTTGAGACACCTATTAGACCTAGTCCTCCTAGATATGAATTGCCTAAGATACCGGAAGGTTATGTTATGGATTAGGAGATAACTAGAGACTTTCTTGCTTACAATGATATAGATGATCTTAAGAAGTTACTATGCAAACTGAAAGAAAAATCTTTGAATGCTAGAATGAAATGTGATCCTAAGTTTGCTACTTCACCTATCTTTGTTGATGATAAGGATTATGAATTCTCTATCGACCCAGAGTTAATTACTTTGGTTGAATATGATCCTTTCCATGGTTATGAAACTGAAACTGTTGTGGCACACCTTACCAAGTTGAATGACATAGCCACCCTATTTGCTCATGGTGAGAAAATTCGCTACTATTATATTCTCAAACTATTTCTGTTCTCATTAAAGGGTGGTGCTAAGACTTGGTACAATACTCTTGCTCCTGGTTGTGTGTGTAGTCCCCAGGATATGATTTATTACTTCTCTAAAAAATATTTTCCTGCTCATAAGAAACAAGCTGCCTTACAGGAAATATTTAACTTTTTGCAAATTGAAGAAAAGAGTCTCCCACAAGCTTGGGGCAGGCTTCTCCAATTGTTGAATGCTTTGCTTGATCATCCTCTTAAGAAAAATGAAATACTTGATATCTTCTATAATGGACTAACCGATGCTTCTAGGGACTTCCTAGATAGTTGTGCTAGTTGTGTTTTCAGGGAACGAACTGTTGAACAAGATGAAGAATTATTGAATAACATATTGAAAAATTATATGATTGGACTCTTCCTGAACCGCCACCTAAACCTACTCCGAAGAAGAGGGGTATCTTATATCTCAGTCCTGAAGATATGCAAGAGGCAAAGAAGTATGAAGGAAAAAGGTATTAAAGCTGACGATGTCAAAAATGTACCTCCTATTGAAGAAATACATGGGCTTGATACATCACAACCCAAGGTGGTGAGGTAAAATCTTTAATTAAATTAAATGATAATGACAATCATTATAATATGCATCCTAGTCAACGCCTTTATGAGTTTGATAACTACATTAGAAAACAATATCACTTCAATGCAAATGTTATGAAACAATTGAAATACAATTCTGATATGATTGCTCGTTTGAGTGACTTGTTATTTAGAATCTCAAATGATGTTAGAGGTGTATGAAAACATGCCTCTATGGTTCAAACTCAACTGGAACAAGTTGCTAAATCTCAAAGAGAATTGCTTGATGAAATGCACAATAATGTAAATGACTTTGCTGTTAGAGTAGCAACTACATGTAACGCCCACGATGCGGCTATATCTCTCACGTGTCGAGGCACTACTTAGAGGCATAACCGCATTGTAGGTTTTGTCGCAAGAAGGGTCATCTTCACACAATCCCATGTAATGAACAAGAATGGGATAAAGAGAGTTGGCTTACAATCGCCACTTCACACAATACTTAAATAAATCATACATCATTCAGAGTACACACAAGGTCCGACTACGTAACCAAAATAAAAGAAGACAACCCCAAATGCTAGATCCCCGATCGTCCCAACTGGGCTCCACTACTGATCATCAGGAAACGAAACACAGTAACGACCACGGTCCTCGTCGAACTCCCACTTGAGCTCGGTTGCGTCACCTGCACTGGTGTCGTCGGCACCTGCAACTGTTTTGGTAGAATCTGTGAGTCACGGGGACTCAGCAATCTCACACCCGCGAGATCAAGACTATTTAAGCTTATAGGAAGGATGGGGTAATGAGGTGGAGCTGCAGTAAGCACTAAGCATATATGGTGGCTAACATACGCAAATGAGAGCGAGAAGAGAAGCAACGCATCGGTCGAGAAGCTAGAAGTGATCAAGAAGTGATCCTGAAACTACTTAGTTCATA
Organism: Triticum aestivum; assembly: GCF_018294505.1. Lineage (NCBI taxonomy): Eukaryota > Viridiplantae > Streptophyta > Magnoliopsida > Poales > Poaceae > Triticum > Triticum aestivum. The sequence continues at coordinate 149,399,240 of NC_057811.1, forward strand.
CATAACCCAGACCGTGTTCACTTCCCGGACTCCGCCGAAAAGAGACCATCACGGCTACACACACGGTTGATGTATTTTTATTAAGTCAAGTGTCAAGTTCTCTACAACCGGACATTAACAAATTCCCATCTGCCTCATAACCACGGGCACGGCTTTCGAAAGATAATACCCTGCAGGGGTGTCCCAACTTAGCCCATTATAAGCTCTCACGGTCAACGAAGGATATTCCTTCTCCCGGGAAGACCCGATCAGTCTCGGAATCCCGGTTTACAAGACATTTCGACAATGGTAAAACAAGACCAGCAAGACCACCCGCTGTGCCGACAAATCCCGATAGGAGCTGCACATATCTCGTTCTCAGGGCACACCGGATAAGCTAAGCATACAGGTACCAACGTAATCCAAGTTGCCAAGGGACGGTCCCGCACGGTGCTCTAGTTTGGACCAACACTCTGAGGAGCACTGGCCCGGGGGTTAAAAATAAAGATGACCCTCGGGCTCGCGAAAACCCAAGGGAAAAAGGCTTACGTAGCAAATGGTAAAACCAAGGTTGGGCCTTGTTGGAGGAGTTTTATTCAAGGCGAACTGTCAAGGGGGTCCCATAAATCACCCAACCGCGTAAGGAACGCAAAATCAAGGAACATAACACCGGTATGACGGAAACTAGGGCGGCAAGGGTGGAACAAAACACCAGGCATAAGGCCGAGCCTTCCACCCTTTACCAAATATATAGATGCATTAATTAAATAAGAGATATTGTGATAAGCCAAAATATCCATGTTCCAACATGGAACCAACTTCAACTTCACCTGCAACTAGCAACACTATAAGAAGGGCTGAGCAAAAGCGGTAACTTAGCCAAACAACGGTTTGCTAGGAAAGGTGGGTTAGAGGCTTGACATGGCAATATGGGAGGCATGATATAGCAAGTAGTAGGTAGCGCGGCATAGCAATAGAGCGAACAAATAACAAGCAAAGATAGAAGTGATTTCGAGGGTATGGTCATCTTGCCTTAAATCCCGCAAGGAAGAAGAACGAGTCCATGAAGAAGACCAACGGATGAAGTTGAACGAATCCTCACAAACGCGACGTTATCGGAACTAACCCGAAGAGCAACACCGGAAAGAAGCAAACAACATGGTAAACAACCATCACATAAACATCGCATGATGCACAATCAAGTATGATGCATGTCCGGTTTAAAGAGGCATGGCATGGCAAAGTGCAACAAACAACTCTACAAGTTAAGTGGAGCTCAATATGCAACGAGTTGCATATTGGTGAAACACCACATGACTTATTTAGTTCTCTCCCGTTTATGTACTCAACAATATTAAATGTTGGTCAACATGGCAAGAGGTGAGGCATAATTAAACTACACTATCTAAGCAATTCAAATGGGGCTGGAAACAACAAACAACAATTCCAGAAAATCCCCACATGCATATTTTCAATTTACTACTGTTCTGCCCTAAACACAATTTTAATGTTGTTAAACAGAAAAATAAAGTACACCATCTTAAACTAGGCATTTTTCTACCCCATTTACATATAAAGTTTATTAAATTTGGAGCTACGGTTATTTAGTTATGAAATAAATCATTTAAACATGCTATTTATGCAAAATTAAACAAACAACAAGTTAAACATTTTTAACATGGATGAAGGTTGGATCTTATGAAACTAGATGAATTTCTAAGCACTTTTCATATATAAATTATTTACATATGATGCATGATTAATTAGCTATTGGATGCATGAACACTAGAGGTTTTTTGAAAAACAACAGTTTTCTCGAAATTAGAAAAAAAAACGTCCTCGCAGGGAAAAAACATCACGGGCTAGATCTGAGGCAAACTGGGCTGGAGGGGAGCTGCTGGTTGCTCACCATGGGCTAGGCCCAGTCGGTGAGGAGGCCAAGGCAGGCCGCGAAGGGGCGCGCTGGGCCTGGAGGCGCGGCCAACGCTCGGGACTGAACCGGGCGAGCCGCCGCTGCTCTCGTTTCTGAAGAAACAGAAGCGGCAGCAGGAGCATGGCAATGGAGAAGACGACGGCAGGGGGCCCTGGCGACGGGGTCGGCGGGAACCGGACGGAACGGGCGGATCGAGTCGTCCGGCCTCGGTTTCGGGCAACGGCGGCGGCTAACGGAGCTCGGGCGCGGGGCACAGTCATCCATGGCGGCGGCGGTGGTCCTCCTCGAACAGACAGACACAAGCGACAGAGAGGTGAGAGAAGGAGAAAGAGCGCAACGCGAAGGGAGAGGGAAGCGGCGGCAGGGCTCACCAGAGCGCATGGGGTGGTGAGGAGGCGACACGGTGCAGCAGCGATGGAGCAGATCTTGCCGGAGAAGAGGTCGCGGACGGCGGAGCTAGTACCTGAAGAAAAAATGGTGGCGCGGCAGTTTCAGAGAGGAAGAGACATGGGAGAAGAAAAGGGAGACGGGGAGACGGAAGGAAGAGGAGGCATGGGGCAGCCCGGACCTGCTGCTGGTACGGTAGCTCGCCGACGAGGGCTCGGGGCGCGACGGCGTTGGTAAAAGGCAGAGGCACCAATGGAGCTGCGGCTTCCTCCTGATCGGAGAGAGAAAAACAGAACGATGAGTGAGGGAAAAGAAAACAGGGGAGAAGGGAGGAAAAGAGGGCGGCGCGGGAACGACGGCGTGACCTGGGCATCTCGTCATCTCGCACGAATGGGAAGACGGAGACCGGCCAGCTCTGGAGCATCTGTGGGTGCTCGGGACGGAGGTGGGTCTCGGGGAGGGGCGAGACAACGAGGAGGCAGGCCCTCGGGTGCTCGCGGACGAGGGCGTGGAAGATGGAGCTCGGCTCGGGAAGGGCACGGGAGGATCTTGCGCCAACGAGCGTCCTGGTGACTGGATGGATTTGTTGGTGGCTACGAGTGATGGGGATCGAGGAGGGACATGGGGGAGCGCTGGTTGGTGGATTGGATCGGGATGAGATCCCGAGGAACACAGTGGCGGCGGCCGAGAGGGATCGATGGGACATGTCCCTAGATTTTAGGGTTAGACTGTTTAAATAGGTAGGTGGGTTAGAGGGTGACCCTCCGATTAGATCGGACAGTCGAGAAAAATAGGCTAGGGAATCAAATAAGAAAACGGAGATGTTAGGAGATGATCCGGACCCATCGGTAACACAATCCGGGTTGGGTTCGGGGAAGTTTCGGACACGCACACGAGGGGTCAGTGCACTGTGCAGAAAGGGCCAAACGGCCGGACAACAAAAGAACGGCTGGACTGAGAAAGGTCAACGGAGGCGATGAAGAAGCGGCAACTACGAACGGACCACGAGTTTTATGAAAACATGCGGATGCAATGCGGATGATGCGATGATGAATGCAACAAACAACTAAATCACACAACAACAACGAAAAAACAAGGAAGGCGTCTGGAGCGTCGGTCTTGGGGCGTTACACTACATGAGGTAAAATGACTCAGGAACCACTTTATCCTGAGGGACACCCAAAACGAATCAACAAGGTGCACCTAGTTCTTCTAAAAGAAAAAGAAAAATGATAGGACTTTGCATACCTCTAGTTAACCTGAGATAGGAAAACCTCCTGAAGCTAATAATGATATTTCTATTTCTGATGCTAAAACTCAATCTGGTAATGAACACTCACCTGGTGATAATGAAAAAGATAATGATGAGGTTCATGAAGACACTCAAACAAATAATAAGGAACCAGATAATGATGTTGAAATAGAACCAGTTGTTGATCTTGATAACCCACAACCCAAGAATAAAAGATACGACAAAAGAGACTTTGTTGCTAGGAAATATGGTAAGGAAAGAGAACCATGGGTTCAAAAGCCTATGCCCTTTCCACCTAAATCAACTAAGAAGAAAGATGATGAAGAATTTGAACGCTTTGTTGAAATGATTAGGCCAATCTTTTATCATACCCGCTTGACTGATATTTTAAAGATGGCCCCCTATGCAAAGGACATGAAGGACATCATAACCAATAAGAGAAAAATACCAGAAGTTGAAATATCCAGAATGCTTGCTAATTATTCTTTTAAGGATGGAGTACCTAAAAAACTTGGAGATCCGGGGATACCAACTATACCGTGCTCCATCAAAAGAAAATATGTGAAAACTGCTTTGTGTGATGTAGGAGCTGGTGTTAGTGTTATGCCTTTCTCTTTATATAGAAGACTTGATTTGAATAAACTCACACCTACTAAGATATCTTTGCAAATGGCTGACAAATCAACTGTCATACCTATCGGTATTTGTGAGGATGTGCCTGTTGTTGTTGCAAATGTTACTATCTTAACAGACTTTGTTATACTTGAGATGCCCGAGGAAGACAACATGTCGATTATCCTTGGTAGACCCTTTTTGAATACTGCAGGGGCTGTTATTGATTGCAATAAAAGCAGGGTCACTTTTCATATCAATGGTAATGAGCATACGGTGCACTTTCCGAAGAAACAATTTCAAGTGAATGGTATAAATGTTACTGAAAAATCTCTGACACTCACTATTGGAAGTTTTCAAATACCTCTGCCTACTGCCAAAAATAAATATGATATACTTATTGTTGAGGACATGCATATCCCCGTTGAGGTAACTTAGTGTTTTACGAAAGTTCTTCGGTTTCATGCTAATCGAAGGTGGTTGTTAATAAGACTTGATAAATCTTATAATGGATCTCTTTTGGGAGGTATGAAGTCGATGAATCTAGTAGGCACAACTTTCTGTCCTTACCTTTTATTTTCTGTTTTTCTTAGTAAATAAAATAAAATGCCATGTTTATCTTGTTTTCTGGATTTTTCATGGAAATAAAAAAATGACCCAAAATAAAAGTTCTCAGAATGTCCTGAAAATTTTATATGATTTTTTCTGAACATTTAAGAATTTTGGTGCAAATAACATCAGAGGAGGGTGCACCATGCGGGCACAACCCACCTGGGCACGCCAGCAACCTCAGGCACGCCCTGGTGGGTTGTGGAGTAAGGATGGCAATTTTACCCATGGGTATGGGTACCCGCGGATACCGTGCCCGCATGGGTAGGGTATGGGCACAATTCTATACCCACGGGTAGTACCATACCATACTCGTTAAGTCATGGGTAGGGCACGGGTATAGCCTTTTACCCATGGATATACCCATACCCTACCCATTTATACTAACATGTGAACCTTACCCGTGATTTAGCAAGTGTACCTATGTTAAAGTTGTGTTGTGAGCTTGTTAAGCTATGTTAAAATTGTCATCAATGTTTTATTAGAATTGAAATAATTGTCATGTACTCATCTATCTATAATTGAGTTGAGATCAATATTTTTTGTCAAATGTGCTATAGATGAATGTAAAATTGCGAATAACATGTGTACTATTGGATCTACCCGTTGGGTACCCAATGGGTATGGGTAAGGGTAAAGTTTCATACCCATGGGTACGGGTATGGGTAGAATTTTAAACCCATTAACTACATGGGTATGGGTATGGTATTGCTCTACCCGTCCCATACCCTACCCATTGCCATCCTTTTGTGGTCCCCACGTGGGCTCCCTCACTTATCTCTTTAGCCCATGTCATCACCTACCTCCAGAAAAAATTCACCATTGTTCTCTCTCTCTCTCGTGTTCTTGCTCCCAAATCCACGGATTTTGATCGCTTTGCTCAAAGCTCCATTTCTGAAACTGTTTTGGGGGGATTGCTACTTGGTATGTGACTCCTCCATTGGTCCAATTAGTTTTTGCTTTAGTGGTTTATATTTTGAATAATTAACTACTCTTGGTGTTGTTGTAGATGAGCTTGCATGTTGAATTCTTAGAGTTCTAAGTAGTTTGAATGCTCAATATGGCCTCTATGCATGCTTATGAGTAGTTGCTATCAATCTTGTGAAGTTTGGTTGAGAAAAATTTTGTGGACTAAAAATTTCAGAATTTTGTTCATAGGAATAAGATGAGTTTCTTTAGGAAGTTTGCTTCCAAGAAGAACTCCAAGAGAGTTGTGGGTGAATCATCGGATAGTGACCTCCAAACTCGGAGAATGGTGGAAGTGCGGTCATGCGAATGGCCAGATAACCCCTTCATGGATGGAGCCAGAATCCGTCAAGAGTTCGCACAATTTGCTGCCAATGCTGGCCTCACCGACTTCATCGCAGCTGAGTGAACAATATCATCTCCTTACAAATTCCTTTGTGCAAAGTTTATATTTCATAAGTAGGAATAACCCCCCAGAGGTGCGATTTAATTTATATGTCGAACCCCGTCAGATACCACTTACTGAATTTTGTGATATATGCTTGATCCCTTCTGACGGGGAAATAAGAGAGCCTAGGCCTGTAGAGTTCGAGGCTTTTATCGCACTCTGTCAGTGGGAGATGAGAGAGGGGTGTCGAGTGTCACCGCCACTAGCTTGCAGTTTCCTTTAGTGCATTATTTTACTCTATTCATTACGAAAGTGTTTACTTGCTAGAGAGAAGGTTGGCGCACTCAGTGCCCCCGATTTCGCTGTCTTGCACTGTGCACTTTACGGCAATAACTGTCGGATCACAGGTTCCGGCAAAACCCTCAAGGTTCGAACACCGGGGTGCGCACGAAGATTTCCTCCCTACCGATCCACGTCCTAACTGTCTAACATCTCAAGAACGAACTCACAACACAAGATTTATACTGGTTTGGGCCACCATTGTGGTGTAATACCCTCCTCTAGTGTGGTGGTGGTGGATTGCCTCTTGGGCTGAGGATGAACAGTACAAGGGTAAGAACAGCCTCCTGAGGTTGAGGTGTTCTTATGTTTGGCGAACTTGTGTGGCTGAGGATTCGATGCCTCCTACTATGGTGGCTAGCCCTATTTATAGAGGCCCTGGTCCTCTCCCCAAATATTGAGCGGGAAGGGAGCCAACAACGGCGAATTCGAAAGGGGACAGCTAGTACAGCTTATCCTGACAAAAGTAGTCTTCGCCTGCAAAAGGCTCTGGTGGTGACGCCGCCTTGGGCTCCATGGTGACCTCCGTCTTGTCGTCCTGCTAGTCTTGGTCTCGTTGCACCGATATGGAAACCTTTGCTTGATGCCTCGGTACTCCGCGCCTGCGCTTGCCTCCTTAGCACCAAAGAGGAAATAAGGACGCTGCACGCGCTGGCGCCCGCCTGGTCTCGATTGTCATGGCTCACGTCACGAGAACCTCGTGAGGTTTGCCTTGCCTTTGTCTCTCCGCTCCTCGCGAGCCTGCCTGGCGAGGCCACTCCTGAGGTCTTGCGTCGTCCGCCTCGCGAGGCTTGGCCCCTCGCGAGGGTCTTGAATGCCTTGTTGGTGAGGGTGGGCCATACAGGCCTGCTAGCACAGCCACTCCATGGGCCGCAGGCAGGCAAGTCTGGGGATCCCCATTCCCAGAACGCCGACAGTAGCCCCCAGGCCCAAGGGGCGCTCGGGCTTGGCTTCGAGGCGAAGCCAAAGGTCAAGTGCGGAGCGCCGCGGGCCCCAAAAGCCTGCGGCCTTGGTCGACGCATGGCGTTTGATTGGACGTGGGCGTCTCCGCTTCCCCACGCTGCCTCGGCAACTGCCCGACTTGACAAGTCCCTGCGATATGCAAGGAAAACCATCATTACCTGTGATCATGGGGGGCACCGGTTGGCCTTCTCCTGCTATAAATGAGGAGGGGAGCAGAGCCCCCGTCGCCCATTTCTTCCCATTCCGCTTGCTTCTTCTTCTGCTCCACCACCGACTCCAATGGCGCCTTCGAAGAGGTTCTCCACCTCAGAGAAGGGAAAGGCCCCTCGCGAGGGGCCCGGCTCCCCCGCGCCCAAGCATGGGCGCGACCGTCCCCGTAAGCACATCGCGACCCCCGCCACGGCCCCTCGCTCCCGGGGTGGCGCCGCTGCGCGTGGCAGGGGACACTCCGGTCGCGGCAGCCCCGTTGACGAAGGAAGACGTGCCGTGGTTGCGCGGCCTCCCCGGCCGCGCTTCCACTCGGCAGAGGTGCTGCCGGAGTTCGTCATCTGGTGGGAGAACCCGGCCGGCAACTGGCTTCAACTCCCGCTCTTCTTCGTTGATGAGCTGCCGGCCTCTGGTCCAGGCGGGCTCTGGCTGCAGGCGGACGGTTGCTGCAGCAGGGCTTCTTGGGTTGTGGTCGAGGTCTCCGCCGCGGGCAACATAGCCCTGGCTCGCGGCTGGCAGACGTTCGCCCGGGCGCACGGCCTGGGCAGGCGGTGCACCCTCCATTTCAAGTATGATGGTGACGCGACCCTCTACGTGAGGGTGTTTGGAGAAGATGGTCGCCGCACCGGGTGCTGCCCCGAGGTGAACAATGGCGAGGAGGTGCTCGGCCTTGGCAATGGTCGGGACGAGGAAGAGGGCGAACCCGCCCTTGGTGTCGACCACATCTCGTCCAGCTATGGTGGCTCTTCCCTCGGCGACAGCTCCAGCAGTGGTGGCTACGACCAGCCGCCGCGCCCGCTTCGAAGGTGGCAGCGGGTCGACTCATCGTCGTGCCTCCGTGAAGCGTGAGGAGGGGTCCGGCTGAGCTCAGGGTGAAGCCTAGGACCTGCCCCCGTGGACCGCTGTAGAGGCAGGCGCTGCTTTTGTTTTTTTCTTCCTTTCCTCCCTGCATCAGAAAAGAAACCAGTATGGGCCCCGGGGGCCATGTATCGAACTATGATTTCCCAATCGTTTTGCTATGTTTGTTGTTTCCGTGTTGTGCCGTTATTTTTGTGTAGAGGTGACTTAGCTTGGAACGCTTGGGGTAGCCTCCTTCTCGCGAGGGACTTGCTTCCTGGTGCCTGTCGAGGCCTTCCTTGACTCAGTGGTCGTTTTAGGAACTGCAAAAATTTCGTTAGGAGGCTCGCCCGGAGGCTTATCATTCACCCGAGCCTTGACCCAGCGCTTCGTATCGCGATACCCGAGGGGCACGGATTAGGAGAGGTGCACCTGCTTGCTGGCTCGAACGAGAGTGCCTCGCGAAGAAACAGACGAAGGGCCTTGCGAAAAACGGACGAACGACAGAGGAAAGGAAAAAAGGCTCGCGAGGGCACCTGCCTAGCCCCCTCGTGAGGTACGCGAGAGAGAGGAAACAGGTTAAACTGTAACCAGAAACAGCAGCAAAAAGCGACGGAACCAAACCAGCAAGGAACTCCAGAAGAAAACTTTCAATTAAAAGGAGGCGGGCCAACTACGGAAAGCAAATGAAAAGCTGCGTCCGGCACCTAGTCTAGTCTTCAAGTCTTCTCACCAGCGCGGAGCTAAGTGCTGCCACTAAGACGTGGGAGGGAGCCCCCGAGGCCCTAGGGCGGCACTCCTGAGACTCCGGGGCGTGTATAGCCCCACTCATTATTACGTGAGAGTGTCACGGGCGGCAATTCTTCACAGGCACCAGGCCTTCTTCACAGGCACTAGGCCTTTCTTCACAGGCACTGGGCCTTTCTTCATGGGTAGAACTTCCGGAGGTGCTGGATGTTCCAGCCGTTCTGGATGGGCACCCCGTCCTGTGTCTCCAGGCGCGCAGCGCCAGGCCTGGAGATATGGACAACCTTGAACGGGCCCTCCCACATGGGTGAGAGCTTATGTAGCCCTTCCCTGGAGAGAACCCGCCTCAGGACGAGGTCACCCGTCTCGAGCGTCCTGGAGCGGATGTTGCGGCAGTGGTATCGCCGCAGCGCCTGCTGGTACCTTGCCGCCCTCAGTGCAGCTTCGCAGCGACGTTCCTCCCCCAGCACGAGGTCCATCCCCCGTGTGGCGTCCTGCTGCGTTTCATCAAATGCTAGGACCCGTGCGGAGCGATGCTTGACTTTGTGAGGGAGGACCGCTTCGGCTCCGTAGACAAGAAAGAACGGGGTCTCGCCCGTCGGCTTGGTGGCGGTGGTGCGGATGGACCACACCATGGACTGGAGCTTGTCGTGCTAGCCCCTGCCGCGGGCCTCGAGCTTCTTCTTGAAGGTCCTGGTCTTAAGGCCCCTCAGGACCTCTGCGTTGGCGCGTTCGGCCTGACCATTGCTCCTGGGGTGCGCCACCGAAGCGTAGCAGATCTGCGTTCCAAGGTTAGCACAGTATGTTTTGAAGAGGTTACTAGTGAACTGCGAGCCATTGTCGGTGATGATGCGGTTGGGACCCCGAAACGGCTCACGAGGCCCTTGATGAACTTGACCGCAGAACCAGCTGGGATGGTGCGGACGGCTTCCACTTCTGCCCACTTGGTGAACTTGCCGATGGCGACATAGAGGTAGCGATAGCCTCCTGGCGCTCGAGGAAATGGGCCCAAGATATCTAGCCCCCAGACCGCGAACGGCCATGTGAGTGGGATAGTCTGGAGGCCCTGAGCTGGCTGATGAATCTGCTTGGCGTGGAACTGGCAGGCTTCACAGGACGTCACCAACTCGGCTGCATCGCTGAGCGCCGTGGGCCAGTAGAATCCGCTGCGGAATACCTTGCCGACGAGGGTCCGTGATGACGAGTGGTGCCCGTAGTCCCCACCGTGTATGTCAGACAGCAACTCCTTCCCCTGGTCTCTGGAAATGCAACCCAGTGAAACATCATTCGGTCGCTTCCTGTACAACTCACCGTCCCGGGTGCAGTATGCCGTGGCCAGCCGGGCCACGCGCTCCGCGTCCTCCTCCTTCTACGGGGGCGTCCCTTGCATCAGGTATTCCTTGAATTCCTTGGTCCAGCATCCCTCCTGGGGCTCGAGCGCCAAGAGTAGGCGCGCTCCCAAAGTCGGGCCACAGGCTGGGGCTCCAGTGGCAGGCGGCTGCGGGAGCTCCTCCCGAGGCTGAGCTGTCCTTGAAAGTGGTGGCGTTGCTGACAGCTTGAAGAGCCGCTCCTCGAAGACGCCAGGCTCCTGGGGCTGCCGCTTGGACGCCCTCTTGGCGATGTCGTCAGCTTCCTTGTTGGTGCCACGAGGCACGTGCTGAAACTCTAGGCCCAGGAACTGCTTCTCCATCTTGCGCACTTCTGCGAGGTATGCCTCCATGTGCTCGTCCTTCGGCTCGTATACTTTGTTGGAGAAGTTGACGAGAAGCTGCGAGTCACCCCTGATGGTGAGGCGCTTCACTCCCAGGGCAGCCGCAGCTTTCAGGCCGGCTATCAGGCCTTCGTATTTTGCGATGTTGTTGGAGACCTTCTCGCCCTGCTAAAAGCAGACCTGTACAGCGTAGTAGAGCTTGTCTTGAGTGGGTGAGACGAGTACTGCTCCAGCCCCCACGCCCTGGTGCACGAAGGCCCCATCGAAATACATGACCCAACCGTCGGGCGCCTCACTTCCTTGTGAGGTAGACCGGTCCTCACCTACTCCACGCGTCGGGGCATCCATCCATTCCGCCACAAAATCAGCGAGTGCGGCTCCCTTGATGACCCTGGTAGTGCTGAACTCCAACTGGAATGCCTGCAGCTCGATGTTCCACTCAGCGACCCTTCCAGCTGAGTTGGGGCTCCTGAGCACTCTCTCCAATGGGTAGGCCGAGACGACCTTGATGGGGTGGCCCTGGAAGTAGTGCTGCAACTTTCATGAGGCCACCAAGAGCGCGAGCAAAAGCTTCTGGGGCATGGGGTAGCGCGCCCTTGCGTCCCGCAACACCGTGCTGACGAAATACACTGGGTGCTCGATGAGGGCTGGCGCGTTGGTGAGGCTAGCGTCTTGTGGAAGCTGAGATGTCTCCTAAGGTGATGGAACCTCCGACGCTTGTTCGCTTGTCAGGACCTTGGCGGCGGCGTCCTGCCGAGCTTGGTCCCCTGTTGATGCCGCTACGGCTCTTGCTGCGCCTTCCTGACCTTGCGTCACCCCGGTTGTAGCTTGGCAAGACGCGCCTTTGGCTTGGTGCTCTTCCCGAACCGCCACCAGTGCTGCGCTGGCGGAGTATGGAGTGGCGGCAAGGTAGAGTACTAGGGGCTCGAGAGGTCGCGGTGCCACCATTACTAGAGGGCTGGTCAGGTATCTCTTGAGGGCTTGAAAAGCTCGGTCAGCCTCCGGGGTCCATTCGAACGGGCCCTTCTTCTTCATCAGCTTAAAGAAAGGGAGGGCGCGCTCTCCCAACTTGGAGATGAAGCGTCCCAGTGCAGTCACCCGTCCAGCCAGCTTCTGCATTTCCTTGAGGGTCTGAGGTGGGCTCATGTCTTCGATGGCCTTGATCTTTTCTGGGTTTGCCTCGATCCCTCTGTGGGATTCGAGGAAACCCAGCAGCTTGCCGGAAGGGACACCAAACACGCACTTCTTCGGGTTAAGTCGCAAGTTCACCTGGCGTAGACTCGCGAAGGTCTCCTCAAGATCCTCGATCAAGGTTCTCACCTCCCGAGATTTTACCACAATGTCGTCGACGTAGGCCTCCGTGTTCCTCCCGAGCTGTCGCCCTAAGGTGATGTGCATCGGCCGCTGAAAAGTCGCGCCCGCATTACGCAGTCCGAAAGGCATGTAAGTGTAGTAGTACACCCCGCATGTGGTCAAGAAGGCTGTCTTCCCTACATCTTCTACCGCCATCTTGATCTGGTGGTACTCTGAGAATGCATCCAGGAAGCACAGCAGGTCGCACACGGCGGTGGAGTCGACGATCTTGGTCGATGCGTGGGAGCGGGAACGGATCTTGGGGCAAGCCTTGTTGAGGTTGGTGAAGTCGACGCACATTCGCTCCTTCCCACCTTTCTTCGGCACCATGACGGGGTTCGCCAGCCATTCGGGGTACCGAACCTAGCGAATGGTACCCGCCGCCTCCAACTTGCAGGTCTCTTGGACGATGAAGGCCTGCTTCTCCGTGGACTGCCGTCTCGCCCGCTGCTTCAACGGTCGCACATTGGGGCACACACTCAAGTGGTGTTGAATCACTTCTCTCGGGACCCCCACCAGATGCTTGGGCTCCCATGCGAATATTTCCTTGTTTGTGCGCAAGAACTTCACCAACGCTTCCTCTTAGCCTAGGTCGAGGTCGGCACCTATGGTGAAGGCGGCTCCCGAGGACCCGTCTTCGTCGACCGGCACCTACTTGGTTTCCGCCTTGTCTTGGGTGAACAACTGCTTCTTCTTGGTTGGTGCGGCCTCCTTGGCCTCGGGGGTGCCCGCGCCGACGGGCTGCGCCGCCGCGGCGGTCGTGAAGGCGAGTTTGAGCGCTGTCACAGCCCCCTTGGTGTCCCCCTTGATAGTGAGGACACCTTTGCTTCCAGGCATCTTCATGAGGTTGTATGCCGGGTGGGTTGCTGCCATGAACTTGGCCAGAGCCGGGAACCCGAGGATGGCGTTGTACGGGAGGCCGATGCGGGCGATGTCGAAGTCGACCAGCTCGGTGCGGTAGTTGTCGCGCGTGCCGAAGGTGACGGGGAGGCGGATCTGCCCCAGGGAGTGGGCGGTGCCGCCTCCAACTCCTGAGAAAGGCTTGCGCAGGCTGAGCCGCTCGAGCGGTACGTGAAGAAGGCTAAAGGCCTCCACGGAGAGCACGTTGAGGCCCGCGCCGCCATCGATGAGGGTCTTGGTGACGGCCACATTGCAGATGGTGGGCGCGCAGAGCATCGGGAGCATACCCGAGCCGGCGGTGGTGACGGGGTGGTCTTCTGAGTCGAAGGTAAGGTCAGCCTCGGGCGCAGCCCAGCCTGGCGGAGCCCCCGAGCGCTTGGAAGCGGCGCCGATCTGGCGAAGGAATGGCTTGACATGGCGATCTGAAGGCGGTGCTTGAGAGCCGCCTAGTAGGGCTGCGACCACGTGGTGCGCCGGCGCTGCGTAGCACGCAGTGAAGAGGTCGCGCAGCTCCTCCCAAGATGCCACTATGGATCTGGGAAGGTTGAGCAACCAGGCGCGCGGCGCGCCGGTGAGGGCCATGGGAAACCAGTTAGCCGTGACCTTGTCGTTGCACCCGGCCTCGAGGACGGCCTCCTCGTATGCCAGCAGGAAAGCTGACGGGTCCGCCGCGATGTCGTAGCGTGGCGGCATCTCCGGCTTGAACTTGGGTGGCCACTGCACCTGCCGCAAGGCGGGGGCCAGGGCTCGGAGCCCCCTGGCCCCGTCGTCAGCGCCGGCCGTCGGAGACGGTAGCGGGGCGCCTGCCATGAGGGCGGAGCGCGGTGGCGGCAAAGCGCAGATTGGCAGAGGGAGGCTACAACGCACCCCTACCTGGCGCGCCAAATGTCGGATCACGGGTTCCGGCAAAACCCTCAAGGTTTGAACACTGGGGTGCGCACGAAGATTTCCTCCCTACCGATCCACGTCCTAACTGGCTAAGATCTCAAGAACGAACTCACAACACAAGGGACACAAGATTTATATTGGTTCGGGCCACCGTTTGAGCCTCCTGAGGTTGAGGTGTTCTTGTGTTTGGAGAACTTGTGTGGCTGAGGATTCGATGCCTCCTACTGTGGTGGCTAGCCCTATTTATAGAGGCCCTGGTCCTCTCCCCAAATATTGAGCGGGAAGGGAGCCAACAACGGCCAATTCGAAAGGGGACAGCTAGTACAGCTTACCCTGACAAAAGTAGTCTTCGCCTGCAAAAGGCTCTGGTGGTGACGCCGCCTTGGGCTCCATGGTGACCTCCATCTTGCCGTCCTGCTGGTCTTGGTCTCGTTGCACCGATATGGAAACCTTTGCTTGATGCCCCGGTACTCCGCGCCTGCGCTTGCCTCCTTAGCACCAAAGAGGAAACAAGGACGCTGCGCGCGCTGGCGCCCGCCTGGTCTCGATCGTCATGGCTCATGTCACGAGAACCTCGCGAGGTTTGCCTTGCCTTGATCTCTTCGCTCCTCGCGAGCCTGCCTGGCGAGGACGCTCCTGAGGAGGTCTTGCGTCGTCCGCCTCGCGAGGGTCTTGAATGCCTTGTTAGTGAAGGTGGGCCATACAGGCCTGCTAGCACAGCCACGCCGCGGGCCGCGGGCAGGCAAGTCTGGGGACCCCCATTCCCAGAACGCCGACAATAACACTTACAGCTTAGGAGTTATTGTGGCACGTCGCCTTCACCTTAACAGATCCAAGGGTAAAATTCATGGCGGTATTTATGTGACTCGTTTAGCGAGCCATTTTAACATTCAGATTCGCTAGCATGATTACCATTTAACCAAGGTTTATTTAGATCGCCATGTTATGGCAGCTCATCAATTTATTGATGGCGAGAACACTGTTATTCCAATTCCTTACAACCTGGTTTTCAGTGAGGATACCCGTGATATTGTCCCGTTGCCTGCACCTGCTTTGTTTGCTTCTATTGCCAGGGGTAGATACAGGATCATGCCAGAATACATCGCCACCTACCGGAACAATCAGGCAGCGACTGAGGAGGAGCCTCAGGAGTGGGATGCTTAGGTACCCGCTCCACAACACTTCAACATAGGACCTGATGGCTACTATGAGTGGTGATTACCAAGTTAGGCTAAAAGCCTAAGCTTGGGGGAGTACGTATTTCCATCGACATTACATTCATGTTCACACATTTCATTCCAGTTTTCGGTGTCCACACTTTTTCATTGTACTATCCATGCTAGATTTATTTTCTCGCTTTCTTCTTGTGTGTTTGAGAAACTTTGAGAAAATCCAAAAATATTTCCTACTTCTTTACGGTCTTTCTTTTTAGTTTAATTAGTTGTAGTATTAAAAGAAAACCCAAAAATATTTATCGATTCTTCTTCTTGCTTATTGGGAGCTTTCCCGTGTAAATAGTTTTTCTCGTTTTTAATTTTTTCCTTCTTTAATTTGCTTTCTTCTAAAAAACTAAAACTCCAAAAATATTTCAGTGCGTTTCTCTGAAAAAAAATCCGTTTGTTGAGTCATACCAAGGAGAAGACCATGATGAAAATGTTGAGTGGCTCTCATATGCACTATCGGTTATCTAACGAGGAGCCCAAATTACCTTGTCTTCTCCTTTGAATAAAATGTTTGCAGACTCCAGCTTAGTCCACGGCACTCTTGCAGTATTATTATTTTCAAATCGTTCGGTCGTGCAAGTTAAAGGCAATAATGACGACATTTGGTGAACTGGCTGTGGCATAGAGAAACGGGTATGAACTCAACTTTTTCTGTTTTTGTAAATATGTTTAACCTAGTATCCATGATTCAGCATATTATGATCTAACATGTTTGCAATGACAATTAGATATTATAGTTTCTCATGCCATGCTCAAGTAGCTAGGAGTGGATAATGATTTATCTTGGATGTCAACTTTGCGTTAAAATGATTGTGATGTAGTATGATGCTATGGTATCCTCCTCTGAATGTTCGAGTGGCTTGACTTGGCACATGTTCATGCATGTAGTTGAATCAAAACAACATAGCCTCTATGATATTTATGTTCATGGTGTTCATATCCTACTCATGCTAGTATCCAATGTTCATTATGCATAATGCATGTTCATGACCGTTTTCGCTCTCTAGTTGGCCGCTTCCCAACCTATTTGCTAGCCTTCACCTGTACTAAGCGGAAATACTGCTTGTGCATCAAAATCCTAAAATCCAAGTTATTACAGATGAGTCCACCATACCTACCTATATGCGGTATTACCATGCCGTTCTAACTAAATTTGCATGTGTCACCTTGTCGTCCTCGGGCATCTCAAGTATAACAAAGTCAGTCAAAATAGTAACATTAGCAACAACAACGGGCACATCCTCACAGATACCAATAGGTATGGCAGTTGATTTGTCAGCCATTCGCAAAGATATTTCAGTAGGTTTGAGTTTATTCAAATCAAGTCTTTTATATAAAGAGAAAGGCATAACACTAACACCAGCTCCTAAATCACACAAAGCAGTTTTCACATAATTCTTTTTGATAGAGCAAGGTATAGGTTGTATTCCCGGATCTCCAAGTTTTTTAGGCACTCCATCTTTAAAAGTATAATTACCAAGCATAGTGGAGATTTCAGGTTCTGGTATTTTTCTCTTATTTGTGATGGCGTCTTTCATATACTTTGCATAAGGAGGCATTTTCAAGATATCAGTCAAGCGAGTACACAAAAAGACTGGCCTCGGCATTTCAGCAAAGCGTTCAAATTCTTCATCATCTTTCTTTTTGGTTGACTTTGGTGGAGAAGGCATAGGTTTTGAACCCACGGTTCTCTTTCTTTACCGTGTTTTCTAGCAATGAAGTCTTTTTTGTCATATCTTTTATTTTTAGGTTCTGGATTATCAAGATCAACTGGTGGTTCTATCTCAACATCATTATCTGGTTCTTTTTCATTGTTTGGTTGAGAGTCTTCATGAACCTCATCATTATCTTTTTCATTATCACTAGGTGAGTGTTCATTACCAGACTGAGTTTCAGCATCAGAGATAGAAGTTTCATTATCATTATCAGGAGGTTTTTCTATTTCAGGTTCACTAGAAGTATGCAAAGTCCTATCATTTTTCTTTTTCTTTTTCTTTTTAGAAGTACTAGGTGCATCAGTGTTAACTCTTTGTGAATCTTGTTCAATTCTTTTAGGGTGTCCCTCGGGATAAAGTGGTTCCTGAGTCATTTTACCCCCTCTAGTTGCAACTCTAACAGTAAAGTCATGCATATTATGATTCATTTCATTAAGCAATTCTCTTTGAGATTTAGCAACTTGTTCTAACTGAGTTTGAACCATAGAAGCATGCTTTCCAACACCTCTAACATCATTTGAGATTCTAAATAACAAGTCACTCAAGCGATCAATCATATCAGAATTATATTCTAACTGTTTCATAACATTTGCATTTGTCGGTGGAAACGACACCTACGGGACCACGGGGAATCCCTTCTACGGTCAGTGGGCGCGGGGCTGTGGAAAGAGCGGGTTTAAGAGATCAACGCGGGAAATTTATCCAGGTTCGGACCGCAAGTGATGCGTAATACCCTACTCATGCTAGCTTGTGTTTATCTGATGTTCTTGGACTAGCTACAAAGCATGCAGGGTCCAAAAAGTCTGAATCCTCTCTCAGTACGCCGCGGGCCTCCTTTTATAGTCAAAGGGGCTGCCACAGTGGCACACGGGAGGTGGAAAGTTGTATAGTAGTCGAGTTTATCTCTGGCACCATGGGACAAAACGCATTAAATGCGCTACTTAGATGTCCTCTTACTTTATCGGGGACGGCAACGAGGCCCGTTCCGTCCGTCGCCGCTTCGCCTTGCTCCGACACGCGTCCAGGCCAACGAGGCATGCAGCGCAATGTAGGCTGGCAGGCTGCTGAGATGGTGTGGTGGCAGGGTCTTCACAAAGACCTGCATGCCACCACGTAGGTGCTTGACTAGTTGGCTTAGGAGCCACGTACTGCCACGTGGGTACCTGATTAGTTGGTGGGTCGGACGCTGAGCTGGGGCGGCAAGGCCTTGCCGCGGTCATGCTAATATTCCCGACAAGGGTCTTGGCGGGGCCTTGTGGGCGCCCTCGGCAAGAGTCTTGCCGGGGCCTTGTGGGTATCTTCGGCAGGAGCCTTGCCGGGGCCTCGTGGGCATCCTCGGCAAGGAGCCTCGCTGTTGTCTTATTTTCTGGTTCCTATCTAGGCCTCGTAGGCCCTTTGTCTTCACAAAGATCTTCATGCACCATGGAGGCGCCTCCCGAGCCTTGGTTCCAATGTGGTTGATGGCGTCGGAACTTTTAGACTCAAGGGTGGCGGTCCTGTTGGTGTTGGGCAAGTTGCCCCGGCAAGGCTCTTGCTGGGGCCGTGAAGGCCGCCCCGGCAAGGGCCTTGCCGGGGGAGTTTCACCTCACCCCTCTGCTCTTCATGCTTCTGGTCTTGAGCATGGCTCTGGTAGTCTTGTGTCTTTGCTTCCTCTTCTGTCCCGCCAAGCGCGGCCGTGGGCGTGTGGCTGCGACTGCCCGCGCACAAGTAAAGGGGCACAAAAAGGACCCCTACTTTTGTACACCAACAGGAGCCCCCGGGCCTAGGCCACATATAAGCATGAAGCGTTATTGGGCCAGGCCCAGAACGGTGCACGGGTATGCATGGCAGAGTTTTACCGCAATAATTCCCTCGCCAGTTGCGCTTCCCCACGATCTGCGTTGAATGCGTGACGTGGGGGTCGTGCGTGGGGCGGTTGCAGCACGCCTGCGTCACATCATGGGAAATGGTAAAGAGGCGGCCCGCGCCTTCCCCATAAAAAGGAGAGACCGCAGGCGCGCTGCTCATTTACCCCTTTTGCCTTCTCCAATCTCGGAACCGCCGCTCCCTTCTTCCTCCTCAAGCTCTTGCCTTTGCTCGCCGCCGCCGCGCCCTCACTGCCCTTAATCCTACATCCCCTCTCACTCGCCATGGCGCCCAAGACAGGCAAAGGCAAAGGGATGGCCAAGGAATTCGGGGAGAAAGAGGCGCCGGAGAGCGAGTTGGCGGTGATTGATACGTCTCCAACGTATCTATAATTTTTTATTGTTCCATGCTATTATATATTCTGTTTTGGATGTTTAATGGGCTTTATTATACACTTTTATATTATTTTTGGGACTAACCTATTAACCGGAGGCCCAGCCCAAATTGTTGTTTTTTTGCCTATTTCAGTGTTTCACAGAAAAAGAATATCAAACGGAGTCCAAACGGAATGAAACCTTTGGGAATGTGATTTTTGGAACAAACGTTATCCAGAGGACTTGGAGTGGACGTCAAGCAACAGACGAGGAAGCCACGAGGTAGCGGGGGCGCCCACCCCCACCAGGCGCGCCCTCCACCCTCGTGGGCCCCTCGTTGCTCCACCGACGTACTTCTTCCTCCTATATATACCCATATACCCTGGAAACATCATATACGGAGCCAAAACCCTATTTCCACCGCCGCAACCTTCTGTACCCGTGAGATCCCATCTTGGGGCCTTTTCCGGCGCTCCGCCGGAGGGGGCATTGATCACGGAGGGCTTCTACATCAACACCATAGCCTCTCCGATGATGTGTGAGTAGTTTATCTCAGACCTTCGGGTCCATAGTTATTAGCTAGATGGCTTCTTCTCTCTCTTTGGATCTCAATACAAAGTTCTCCTCGATCTTCTTGGAGATCTATTTGATGTAATCTTCTTTTGTGGTGTGTTTGTCGAGATCCGATGAATTGCGGGTTTATGATCAAGTTTATCTATGAAAAATATTTGAATCTCCTCTGAATTCTTTTATGTATGATTGGTTATCTTTGCAAGTCTCTTCGAATTATCAGTTTGGTTTGGCCTACTAGATTGATCTTTCTTGCAATGGGAGAAGTGCTTAGCTTTGGGTTCAATCTTGCGGTGTCCTTTCCCAGTGACAGTAGGGGCAGCAAGGCACGTATTGTATTGTTGCCATCGAGGATAAAAAGATGGGGTTTACATCATATTGCATGAGTTTATCCCTCTACATCATGCCATCTTGCTTAAAGCATTACTCTGTTCTTATGAACTTAATACTCTAGATGCATGCTGGATAGCGGTCGATTTGTGGAGTAATAGTAGTAGATGCAGAATCGTTTTGGTCTACTTGTCGCGGACGTGATGCCTATATACATGATCATACCTAGATATTCTCATAACTATGCTCAATTCTATCAATTGCTCGACAGTAATTCGTTTACCCAGCGTATTGTATTGTCTCCTACTGGATTGATACCTTGGTTCTCAAAAACTGAGGGAAATACTTACACTACTTTACTGCATCACCCTTTCCTCTTCAAGGGAAAACCAACGCAGTGCTCAAGAGGTAGCAAGAAGGATTTCTAGCGCCGTTGCCGGGGAGTCTATGCACAAGTCAAGACATACCAAGTACCCATCACAAACTCTTATCCCTCGCATTACATTATTTGCCGTTTGCCTCTCGTTTTCCTCTCCCCCACTTCACCCTTGCCGTTTTAATCGCCCTCTTCTTCCGTTCGTCTTTTTTCTTTTGCTTGTTTTACCATTACCTTCTTTTTTCTTGCATCTTCGCTTGCTAAAAGTTTATGGATCCTCACCCACTTGCTAATCTCTTTAAGAGATCCAATTATGATGAACCTACTGCTAGTGAGTTGAGTGCACTAGATTATCTTTATGAGGTTTTGCTTGAAATTCGTGAATCTGAAAATTGTGATGAAGTACTTTATGAAGTGATTCACGATAGATCTTTGAATAAAAATCATGATTGCAATGATTTTACTATAAATTCTCTTGATGTCAATTGTTCTAAAAATATGCAAAACCCTAAGCTTGGGGATGCTAGTTTTGCCATGTCTACTACTTGTTGCAACGATCATAATTGGGGTGATTCTTCTTTTGATCTTGAAAAATTATTTTAAGCCCCATGATGAATATGAGATTTATAATAGTGTTTGAAATATTATTTAAAGTGGGTTTGGAAGAGTGTCAACTTTAGATCCCACATATTTGGAGAATGTTCAATCTTATGAAGTTTTTGATAAAAGTGGGTTTGGAGAGGTCATGACTTAAGTTAATGCTAATCCCACTATTTTGGAAGAGTGTCAACTTTGCATGCATGTGGATAGTGTTGAAAATATTTTATGTGATAGTTATTTTGTTGAATTTTCTTATGATCCCACATGTAATTATTATGAGAGAGGAAAATATGGTTGTAGAAATTTTCATGATAATAAATTACCTCTCGTTATGTTGAGATCGCTATTGTTTCTTTCCGCTTCCTTGCATATGCTAGTTTTTGCTTGCTATGATAATTTGTTTACCTATAAGATGCATATACATAGGAAGTATGTTAGACTTAGATGTGCTTGTCACGTGTTTCATGATGCTCTCTTTGCGCTTCAATTATTATCTTTCGTGTGAGCATCATCGAGATCTCTATGCCTAGCTAGGGCGTTAAACGATAGCGCTTGTTGCGAGGCAATCCAATTTTATTTTAGTTTTTTGCTTTTGGTTCTGTTTAGGAATACATAATCCATCTAGCCTCTGGTTAGATTTTTTTGTTTTAATTAGTGTTTGTGCCAAGTTAAACCTATAGGATCTTCTTGGATGATAGTTATTTGATCTTGCTGAAAATTCCAGAAACTTTCTGTTCACGAAAACAATTGTTAAAAATCACCAGAACGTGATAAAATACTGATTCAAATTGCAGCAGATCAATAAACAAATTATTTAGGCCTTCCTATTTTGGTAGAATTTTTTGAGTTCCAGAAGTTTGCGTTACTTACATATTACTACAGACTGTTCTGTTTTTGACAGATTCTGTTTTTCGTGTGCTGTTTGCTTATTTTGATGAATCTATGGCTAGTAAAATAGTTTATAAACCATAGAGAAGTTGGAATACAGTAATTTTAACACCAATATAAATAAAGAATGATTTCAATACAGTACCTTCAAGTGGTGTTTTGTTTTGTTTCGCTAACGGAACTCACGAGATTTTCTGTTGAGTTTTGTGTTGTGAAGTTTTCAAGTTTTGGGTAAAGATTTGATGGATTATGGAACAAGGAGTGGCAAGAGCCTAAGCTTTGGGATGCCCATGGCACCCCAAGGTAATCTAAGTACACCAAAAATCCGAATCTTGGGGATGCCCCGGAAGGCATCCCCTCTTTCGTCTTCGTCCATCGGTAACTTTACTTGGAGCTATATTTTTATTCACCACATGATATGTGTTTTGCTTGGAGCGTCTTATATGATTTGAGTCTTTGCTTTTTAGTTTACCCCAATCATCCTTGCTGTACACACCTTTTGAGAGAGACACACATGATTCGGAATTTATTAGAATACTCTATGTGCTTCACTTGTATATTTTGAGCTATATAGTTTTTGCTCTATGTGCTTCACTTATATCTTTTGAGCTATATAGTTTTTGCTCTAGTGCTTCACTTATATCATTTACAGCACGGTGGTGGATTTGTTTTATAGAAATTATTGTTCTCTCATGCTTCACTTATATTATTTTGAGAGTCCTACAAAACAGCATGGTAATTTGCTTTAATTGTGAAATTAGTCCTAATATGCTAGGTATTCAAGATTAGTAAAAACTTTCTTATGAGTGTGTTGAATACTAAGAGAAGTTTGATGCTTGATGATTGTTTTGAGATATGGAGGTAGTGATATTAAAGTTCTGCTAGTTGAGTAGTTGTGAATTTGAGAAATACTTGTGTTGAAGTTTGCAAATCCCGTAGCATGCACGTATGGTAAACGTTGTGTAACAAATTTGAAACATGAGGTGTTCTTTGATTGTCCTCCTTATGAGTGGCGGTCGGGGACGAGCGATGGTCTTTTCCTACCAATCCATCCCCCTAGGAGCATGCGCGTAGAGCTTGGTTTGTGATGACTTGTAGATTTTTGCAATAAGTATGTGAGTTCTTTATGACTAATGTTGAGTCCATGGATTATACGCACTCTTACCCTTCCATCATTGCTAGCCTCTTCGGTACCGTGCATTGCCCTTTCTCACCTTGAGAGTTGGTGCAAACTTCGCCGGTGCATCCAAACCTCGTGATACGATACACTCTATCCCACATAAACCTCTTTATATCTTCCTCAAAACAGCCACCATACCTACCTATTATGGCATTTCCATAGCCATTCCGAGATATATTGCCATGCAACTTTCCACCGTTTTGTTTATCATGACACGTTCATCATTGTCATATTGCCTTGCATGATCCTATAGTTGACATCTAATTTTGGCAAAGCCACCATGCATATTATTTCATACATGTCACTCTTGATTCATTGTCCATCCCGGTACACCGCCAGAGGCATTCATATAGAGTCATACTTTGTTCTAGTATCGAGTTGTAATCATTGAGTTGTAAATAAATAGAAGTGTGATGATCATCATTCATAGAGAATTGTCCCAAAAAAAGAGAGAAAGGCCAAAAGAAAAAAAGAAACGCCCAAAAAAATAAAAGAAAATAAAAAGGGGCAATGCTACTATCTTTTTCCATACTTGTGCTTCAAAGTAGCACCATGATCCTTATGATAGAGAGTCTCTTGTTTTGTCACTTTCATATACTAGTGGGAATTTTCCATTATAGAACTTGGCTTGTATATTCCAACAATGGGCTTCCTCAAATGCCCTAGGTCTTCGTGAGCAAGGAAGTTGGATGCACACCCACTTAGTTTCTTTTGTTGAGATTTCATGCATTTATAGCTCTAGTGCATCCGTTGCATGGAAATCCCTACTCCTCACATTAACATCAATTGATGGGCATCTCCATAGCCTGTTGATTAGCCGCGTTGATGTGAGAATTTCTCCTTTTTGTATTCTCCACATAACCCCCATCATTATATTCTATTCCACCCATAGTGCTATATCCATGGCTCACGCTCATGTATTGCGTGAAAGTTGAAAAAAATTTGAGATTACTAAAGTATGAAACAATTGCTTGGCTTGTCATCGGGGTTGTGCATGATGAGAGCATTCTTGTGTGACGAAAATGGAGCATGACCAAACTATATGATTTTGTAGGGATGAACTTTCTTTGGCCATGTTATTTTGAGAAGACATAATTGCTTAGTTAGTATGCTTGAAGTATTATTACTTTTATGTCAATATTAAACTTTTATCTTGAATCTTTTGGATCTGAATATTTACCACAATTAAGAGGGTTACATTTAAAATTATTCTAAGTAGCATTCCACATCAAAAATTATGTTTTTATCATTTACCTACTCGAGGACGAGCAGGAATTTAGCTTGGGGATGCTTGATACGTCTACAATGTATCTATAATTTTTGATTGTTCCATGCTATTATATATTCATTTTTGGATGTTTAATGGTCTTTATTATACACTTTTATATTATTTTTGGGACTAACCTATTAACCGGAGGCCCAGCCCAAATTGCTGTTTTTTCCCTATTTCAGTGTTATGCAGAAAAAGAATATCAAACGGAGTCCAAATGGAATGAAACCTTCGGGAATGTGATTTTCGGAACAAACGTGATCCAGAGGACTTGGAGTGGACGTCAAGCAACAGACGAGGAAGCCACGAGGCAGGGTGGCGCGCCCACCCCCACCAGGTGCGTCCTCCACCCTCATGGGCCCCTCGTTACTCCACCGACGTACTTCTTCCTCCTATATATACCCATATACCCTGGAAACATCATATACGGAGCCAAAACCCTATTTCCACCGCCGCAACCTTATGTACCCGTGAGATCCCATCTTGGGGCCTTTTCCGGCGCTCCGCCGGAGGGGGCATTGATCACGGAGGGCTTCTACATCAACACCATAGCCTCTCCGATGATGTGTGAGTAGTTTACCTCAGACCTTCAGGTCCATAGTGAAGGAAATATGCCCTAGAGGCAATAATAAAGTTATTATTTATTTCCTTATTTCATGATAAATGTTTATTATTCATGCTAGAATTGTATTAACCGGAAACATAATACATGTGTGAATACATAGACAAACAGAGTGTCACTAGTATGCCTCTACTTGACTAGCTCGTTAATCAAAGATGGTTGAGTTTCCTAGCCATGGACATGAGTTGTCATTTGATTAACGGGATCACATCATTAGGAGAATGATGTGATTGACTTGACCCATTCCGTTAGCTTACCACTCGATCATTTAGTATTCTGCTATTGCTTTCTTCATGACTTATAAATGTACCTGCTCCCTTATTGGAAAGTAGTTCATCACAGAAATCTGTTCCAGTGACTCCTACACCAATTAGTGAGGAAGATTAATGATGATGATCATGAAACTTCAGATCAAGTTACTACCGAACCTCGCAGGTCAACCAGAGTAAGATCCGCACCAGACACTACAAAAAAAGACACATCCGTGACATTTTGGGCCAAACGAAAAAATTCTGTCATACATATGTCACTTCTATGACGATAATTGTGACAAAACCCGGTATCATCATAGATGTGGTGGGCTCCTACTTCTATGACAAAAAATCATGACAGAAAATGGGCTTTTCGTCCTGGGCGGGCCGGAGACGCAGCTGCATGACATTCTTTGGGCCGTCCATGACGGAAAAACCGTGGTAGAAGCGAGGGCGAGGAAAATTTCGGGGAGTTCCCGGTTACGGTGGGAGGTCGGGGGCCGAGCGATGCGCGTTTCTCTCGTACACGTACGCGCGTGTGTGCGAGGTGTTGACTCCAACTGAACCCGAGCGAGGCGTTGGGCTCTAACTGAACCCGAGCGATTGCACTGCAGGCTACGCATTACTGAACCCGAGCGATCGATTGATGGCTATTAACTGAACCCGATCGAGCGATTCCTTCGCTACTGCTGCTAACTGAAGTCGATCGATGCTGCCTCTGGATGAACAGTGAGCGTTGCTGGTGGGGGGTTTGGATGAACAGTTCCCGGTGGGGGTGGATGAACAGGACCCCCGTGGTGTTGCCTTTGGATGAACAGGACCCCGATCGATCGAGCCGGTTGGGGCTGGATGAACAGGACCCCGTGGAGGGCAGGATGAACAGGACCACCCCGTGGAGGGCAGAATGAACAGTAGATGGTGGAGGGCTGGATGAACAGTAGCCCGTGGAGGGGTGGTTGAATAGGAGCCCGTGGAGAGGGCTGGTTGAACAGTAGCCGGTGGAGTAGCGTGTGGTGGAGGCTGGATGAACAGGAGCCCGTGGATGAACAGTCGCAGGTGGAGGCTGGAGGAGGTCGACGGTGGATGAACAGTAGCCCGTGGAGGCTGGAGGGGGTCGACGGTGGAGATGAACAGTGTCCCGTGGAGTCCCGTTTTGCGGTACGCCACACCCCTCCCGATGAACAAAACCCCCGTTTCGACCGTAGCGCTCCAACACAAGTCCGTTTCCTCCGTTTTGCGGTACGCCACACCCCTCCCGATCAACAGGACCCCCGTTTCGACCGTAGGAGGTCCGTTTCCTCCGTTTTGCGGTACGCCAGACCCCTCCCGATGAATAGGATCCCGTTTCAAATGTGGCCGGTCGAACACAAGGCCGTTTCCTCCGTTCTGCGGTACGCCAGGCCTCGTTTCCATCGGCTGTTCCATCCAAGCCCTCCCGATGAACACGACGACGCATTCCGTTCCGATCCAGCCGGTTGGCTCCCCATGAACACGACGAAGACGCTGTTTCTCCGTTCCGACCCAGCCATGTACACGAGCCCTGGCCGTACGTATGCGCGAGTAGGCGTTCGAGACCTTGCCCGTATGTACGTACGTGACCGTATTTTCTTTCTTGCACACTGGCCGCTGTACGTACGTGTACATGCTACGTGTGCGCCTCTACTACGACACGTGCGCGCCTCTACATCGACCAATATGTACGTACACGTTCACGACCAGAATGACAATGCTATGTACGCTTCGACCAGGTGGGTCCCGACTGCCAGGCACTTCCTTGCCTGCGAAGATGTAGCTGGTGGGTCCCAGCAGTCAGGGGGGCGAATCGTTTTTTTTTTGCCCGGACGCACTTCCTTGCGTGCGAAGATGTAGCTGGTGGGTCCCCGCAGTCAGGGGGAAACGTTTTTTCGTGAAATACGGTGGCCCGTCCGGTGGGTCCCTGCTGTCAGGTGGAGGAATCATTATTTTCCGCGTAATAAGGAGACACTTCCTTGCTGCGGCCGTGGACCCAGCTGTCAGCCTCTCCACGTACAGTCCACGTCCGATGGAAGTCGTTCCTTGACCACGTTGACCACGCCGCGCCGAGAGCACCAGGGCGGTGGACGACGGCGAGGCCTAGGAAGGGGACGACGGGGAGCCGGGGAAGACGCGGCAGTGGAAGCCCGCGCGGAGAGGAGTACGAGGGTTCACTGGTTCGGCTGCGGTGTGAGGCTGCCGTCGCCGCAGGGCCTAGCCAGCGGTGGGAATAGTAGGGGTGGTGAGGCCTCCGCGGCAGCACAGCCGGCCGCGGGAGACAGGAGCATGCGGCACGACAGGCGCTGCTTTGGGCGGCTGGAGCAAGAAGACCAGAGGTTGAAGAAGCACTACGGTCGTTGGATGGACATCGTACGGTCACTGGAGCTAGAATTGTTCATATTGACTAAAGTTGACAAAGGCCCCCGTCCCAGTCAACTTAGTAGGCCCACAAGTCAGCCTCCCACCATGGTGGGTCCCAGCTAGCAGGGGGAGTATTCATTTTTTTGTGCGTAATAAGGAGGCACTTCCGGTGGGTCCGAGCTGACAGCGGGGGGAACATTTTTTTCGCGAAATACGCTGGCCCGTCTGGTGGGTCCCAGCAGTCAGGGGGAAACGTTTTCTTCATGAAATAAGGTGGCCCGTCCGGTGGGTCCCTGCTGTCAGGTGGAGGAATAATTATTTTGCGCGTAATAAGGAGGCACTTCCTTGCGGCCGCCTGGACCCAGCTGTCAGCCTCTCCACGTACAGTACTCTTCCGATGCAAGTCAGTCGTTGACCACGTTGACCACGCCGCGCCGAGAGCACCAAGGCGGTGGTCTGGACAACGGCGAGGCCTAGGAAGGGGATGACGCGGAGCCGGGGAAGACGCAGCAGTGGAAGCCCGCGCGGAGAGGAGTACGAGGGTTCACTGGTTCGGCTGCGGTGTGAGGCTGCCGTCGCCGCAGAATAACAGGGGGTGTGGGTGAGTAGAGGGATGGCCTGGCCAGCGGTGGGAGTAGTATGGGGCGGTGAGGCCTCCGCGGCATCACAGCCGGCCACGGGAGGCAGGAGCAGGCAACACGACCGGTGCTGCTTTGGGCGGCTGGAGTAAGAAGACCAGAGGTTGAAGAAGCACTACAGCCGTTGGATGGACATCATACGATCACTGCAGCTAGAATCGTTTATATTGACTAAGTTGACAAAGCCCTTGGTATGCGTCAACTTAGTAGGCCCACAGCTCGGATTTGGCAGAGAACATATAGCCCATTTGCGATTTGTAAGAATGTACAGCCCATTTTTTAATTCTAATGGAATTTACTACAGCCCATTTACAGTTTGTTAAAAATACAGCCCAACTTCTAGCTTGGACAATGATTAATAATTTCAAACAACCGCTCAAAACAGAATTCAAAAAAAATTCCCACATTTTGATGGGATCCGAAATATTTTTATCAAAAATTTCTAGTCAGGTTAAATATAATTTCAAAATAAAGTTGTATTACGTTAAAATCCAACGAAATATTGCGCGCGCAACAAGTAATGAAATTAAAATTTTCAAATTCCAAAAATAATATATTTTTTAAACTAATTACGTGTTTGGTGCATAGTAACTGTCCAGTTATTATAATTACATCCCATTCATTATTTCTTAAAGTCCATTTTCTTGTTAAGCCTAATGCATACCTCCTAGGAAAGTTTGCAGCCCAACGGGGCGTGGAATAACAAGTTGACCCGGATATTGTGTACAACTGTCGGCCCAGTTGCATTGCTGATGTTGAAAAAAGGCCTGTGTAGTACAGTACAACCTAACATGGTTACTCAGCCCACATTCAGCGACGCTGGAAAGGCCCAAACAAGGCTTCTGTACAACTTTTTGAAGTCACTGAGCTCAATTAATAACTTAAGAAAAAAGTTAGATTACAGTGGAACCTAATTAAAAGCTGTCATGAGCAAATAAATAATTCAACGGGTCCCACTTGTGCGTGTGCGCGCGCGCGCGCGTGTGTGTGTGTGTGTGAGAGAGAGAGAGAGAGATAGAGATAGAGACCCATCGGTCGATGCTTGTAAATACATCTTTCAGCCATATGCATTGTTGATGCTCAGTAAAAACTTATATAGTTGACACAATCATATAGAACATCATAGCACACTGAACTTGCATACAAAAATTTCACGCAGGCGGCACAATCAGGATGGAAGCAGTGGATCGCTACGGGAAGGGCTATGTTGAAACCAACGAAGTCGTACATAACGGTTCATCGTCTTTATCAATGACGGGGAAATATCTTGAATGTTGTGCAAAGAAAACAGACAGACAACACAATAAGTTCTCCTAGCACATTAAGTTGACGTACAGCCCTTTCTAAAAAAAGTTCAGGTACAAAATTAGAACAGGTCACAATCAAATGTATTGGCATATCAGTGCTTCACACCCATAGCTCGGATTTAACTAGTATCTGACAAGATTCAGTTGTTACCTCAAATTAGAGCACATCCAGGCAGCCAGCCCTGCCTCTTCTCCCAAAGAAGCAGTGGCCTCCGCCGCGTGATGGAGTAGGCCCTGTGCCATCCATCGTTCCGAGCAACACGGGAAAAGTCTGACGTTGACTCCTGTAATGGACGTCGTCGACGGACCCTGGCACCAGCGGCGGCGGCAGGACTTCGATTGATGGATTGACCACTTCTTCGACATGCACGAACACTCGATACAGGTACATCCCTAACATGGTCCGCGGCGGCCTTGGTGGCGACGAATAGTACAACCCCGGTTCCTGCACCGGTATCTCAACACCAATCACCTTCGGTATGGTGGACGGCTTCTTCATCCATGCCATAACCATCAGAGCCCAGCTGTCTGGAGGAACAAACATACTTACGAGCTCACCTCCAAGGTCGTTGATAAGCTCGTTCATGGACTCGCTGTTCCAAGCACGTCGAGGCATGCCGTGGAAGGTAGGCTTTGTTAAAAACTCAAGCTCAGAGGGCACCGAGCCCCATCCTGGGTGCCACCGATCAAAGCTCACCAGCGCGCCATCGCAGAAGAAACGCCGGGAAGATTCGAACACATGACTGCAGTCGAAAGTTGTCCGGAACCTGACGAAGAAATCAGCCGGTGGCGGACAAACTTCGACGAGCAAGTCACTTATTTGGATGCCGTGCGCAATGCCAAGAGCTTTGACAAGGTCGTCCGGCGAGACGGGAGGCCGGTCGCCGTTGATGGTTACCATCAGCACTTTGCCGGCAAACTGGTCGTCAAGCGCCGCCATGCCACTATTGAGCGACAGCACGCAGCGACCGAAGGCACGACGGACCTCAGGATCTCCGGCTCGGAGATCCGCGTTGACCGGCGACGTGATAGTGCGCTTGAGTACAGGGAGTACAGGAGGGGGATTTGGGGGAACTGGAGTAGGAATCAAGATTCCAGAGGTGGGGGAGGGGCGGGAGACTGGGGATGAAAAGGTAGCATGAATTTCAAGCACGCGCCAATATGCTCTCAGCGCGCAAGCGCACGAAAACACCGGTGGCGCCCACATGTCGGCCTAAGAGTCCTTATTCTTTCTTTTTTGGAGAGCCCGGCCTTTTTTTCAGGATCTTTTGAGAGCCCGGCCTGAGAGCCATAATTGACCTGTTTGGCATTGCGTTACTACTCGGCCCATATTCAACAACACCTCACTGGCCCAAACAAGTGTACATCATTGAAAAGACACTGAGCTCAAATTATATAACTTGAAAAAAGGAGATATACTCTGAACACTGGAGAATGGTGATGCCCTCATTTAGCCCACCAGTAGTTCGAGACAATAAACAGTTCGAAACAACGATATATACAACATTCAAACACTGACTAGAGACTATTACTGACATAAACAGCAAGACATGATAGTTCATAAGAAGTCTTGCTACACCACCAAAACGCACCCATCTGCAGCGCTCAGACTCACGTGATCCAGACGAGAATGACATTCTAAACAGAAGCAACTATTACATAGTAAGAGTGACATAGACGAGGATGACCAAATGACAAGGAATATGCATAACAAAAGAAAGAACTACCCATCCAGAACCAGCAGCAAAGACAACAAAGTCATTCGAAGAGATGATCCAACACCATCATAATTTGCAGCCCCGCTTCAGCGACCAGTGATCCGGAGACACCAGTACTCCACCCTTTCGATGCAACAGCCCAATTACCTATCAACCTGAAGGCTTGAACCACATCACTGCCTGTCCTAATTGAGACATCCAAGGATCAAAGTTAATCTGGATGCCTTTGTCATTCTCACCTTCTTTTGGCTGCAGGCTGTATCGTTGACAATCAGGGGAGTTTGCTCCCGAACTCCTAGGGCTCGCCGTGTAGACACAGTTTTCCATTGCAAACAGAGCCTCTCTGCCATCAAGGTCCTTGCCAACGGTGATCTCCTGGTTAATCGGATAATTTAGTCCGAGAAACAGAGAGTGTGAACCAAGGCTGTTTACCCGCCTCCAACTAAAAAATCATAAAGGCCCCAACAAGCTGGTATCCTGCTCATAGACGTAACAGCCACTGTCCGGATACTCACGTATTACACGGTGCTTGTATACAGTGGGGTTTTTGCAATATAACTTTTCCGGCTCATGTGTCCGAATGATCATCAGTCTTTTGTCGTCGTCTGATCGAGCGAGGAACCAGTTATGCTTCCCTGTTTTTGGCAAAGGTGGTGTGATTACAAAGGGCAGTAACTGTAGGGACACTGTATCATATCAAAAAGGACAGGCATTGTTAATGTAAGATCAGCATTGTTCAGAGTATGAGTAGGATAATGCAAGAAACAACATTGATATGTACCTGTTGGAACTGGGAGGAAAATACAGGGAAATGTATACTGGGTTCGAAAATATAGAAGTGCCATGCATGGTTATACTCATGTTATCTCGCAATCGGTTCTTCACAGGAAACTACCATGTCATACATGTTATGTACTCCCTCCGTTCCCAAATATTTTTCTTTCTAGGCATTTCAAATAGACACAACATATGGATGTATGTAGACATATTTTAGAGTGTAGATTCACTCATTTTGCTCCGTATGTAGTCACTTGTTAAAATCTCTAGAAAGACAAATATTTGGGAACGGAGAGAGTAATCATGTTCTGTCCTCACAAAAAAATTCTTCAAGGTAACTAACAGACCATGCATTGTTATATACTCATGTTCTGTGGGCAAAAATTTTGTGAGGATATTATTCTAGCCATTGATTGCTGAAGGGCGAATATAGGTATGTACACATGGTAAGCATTGCAGGATTTCACTACTTACAAATATAGAGTTCTCCATATGCACATTTACTTCCCTAATGTATGGTTAGATGAAACCAACAGTGTGGTGCATGTTTCTACATCATAAAAAGTAGGAAACTAACATGGCCATTGATACACACTCATATTTAGTAGTAGTATATAGATTACTGTAAAATAAGGATAATATCCATATATTCCTAACCTTTTGATTATTCAGGGTACAAATTGGCTGTAATGACATGGTCACAATCGCATGAATTAACCCATTCCAAATATAGCTGATTTACGGCATCTCTAATACATTGCCATAGTTCTACTCAAATTCTTCTCAAACAGGGATATGCCAATCATCACAAAAAGTTCAAACAGTGTCATGACGTCATCATTAACATGAGACGGAAACAACTTACACGCGCCGTCCCAGCAATACGTGGTGCCATCTGCTTTCTCGATCGCGTAGATGATGCAACTGTGTTCAATAACATCACAGAAGTGTGTATAAGCTTTGACGATGGTCCACTGCGAGCCGAGTTGTCTCCAGCTAAAGAAGGCACCGGCGTAAAGATAGGTGAGTCCGCGGTCGAACAAGGCAATTAGCTTGAAGTCTGCGTAATTCGCATGTCGTGTGGGCACTTGGCAGATTACAATCTTCTGCAAAACAAGGTCCGTCCAACTGACATAGTAATCTAGATGACTTGGACCGCGATGGTAATACTCTATATAATCCAACGGAGGAAGGATAACCTCATGGGAGGTCTGGAAGTTCACGAGCACCAACTTTTTACCGTCTTCTCTGAAGGCAGACATCCAGTGGTAGTTCATGCTGACCCAGTACATACCTGCCAAGAAGTTTCGGGCGATGGTAATCGGATCGATGTCGAGGGAAATGATGTACGGCGACCCACTACATACCTGCAAAGAAGTTTCGGCTAATGGAGATCGGATTGAAGTCGAGGGGCATCATGCACGCCTCCGTATCATGGTGAGCCAATCTCACAAGACCAGATAGCAGCAAGCAGGGTGTCTTGAAAAGCTTAGGCCTCGCTTCGATGATGGCCGTGTGCATGTCCCTCGAGCATGCAGCCAGCCGCAGTGCGCTCAACATATCCATACACGAACAACAGAGGTTGAGGATGTCACTGGGGAGATTGCTCCAATCGCGGCTCATATGGATGCTGCGCGGTTCGCATTCGGCCATGGTGGAGTTTGGAAGGGGGCTTGATTTACGGGGGAGAAGGGTGTCGGTGCTGGAGCGGCTAGCGAGGGAATAGTGGTACTGGGGGAGGCAAGTGAGGCGACGGTACACGGGGGCACAGTGAGATGGAGACGGAGACGGAGAAGGAGATGGAGATGGAGTGGTCCTATGGGAGCGGAGAGGGACACAAGGCGAGGCGCCAATGTGCTGTACAGCGGCGGTGACAGACTGCACAGTGCACAGGGTGAGGCTGACTTCGGTAACCCGAACACGCCGCCTGGACTAGTGTCAGGCGCAGGGTGTTGTCACTTCACTGTGAGGACCGGATGAATAGTATTTTGACCATCAAGTGTACCATAGTTGTACTACTACTACTACTACTAGTAGGAACATGAGTACACCAGTATTGTATAGCAGAAATAGGTCTCCCGTGCTAGCATGCCTGTTCACTTCATCGTTCAGGTATCATCCATATTGCGAGCAGAACCAAATTCTCGTGCATGCCCAATCAACGCCCTGCCGCGATGCATGCAGTGGTCGTTCTGGTGCATCAAGGACGGCATGCAGATCGTTCCACACTTGAGAAGAGGAAAAATGGAAAGGTAGAACGCGGCAGCAGAGGAAGAGAACGCTGGCTAACGAGGCTGGGAGGGGATCGAGCAGGAAGTTAATGCTCCACGCCTAAAGGTTTTGGGAAAACCTGATTTTCATAAGGTGACTTATACTCACCTAAACGGAGGGACTATTCCTTAACCAGAGAATCTTGTGTCTCCCACTCACGCGCTCAAAAAAAATTACGACACATTTTTTATCTATTTGCATAGGTCCCACCTATCAGGAAGGATGGGCACGTACACGAACAGGTACGACTCATCAGTCTACCCGCATAGCCTTTTCGTTTAGTCTACCTAGCCGTCTAATCAACTGCCTGCATGCCACTTCTCCCATTTACTTCTCCATCGGGAACCGATTCTCCTCGGCTTCTTCACCTCCCCTTTGTCTTCATTTGCATCCAAACCCCACTGCGTTCACATTGTTTTAACCTCTTTAAATAATCATCTACTACTTCAGTTAGAATAGCCATCTAATCCTAATTCTCCAAACCATATCCCTCCGTTCCAGCGGTTCCAAATAGCGAAAGAGATCGAGATGCAGGTTTTTAGCGTCGAACATGTCCTCGTCGAAGGCTCGATGCGCATAGTTGCCACCGTCACCGTCCACCCAAGGGTTGTTCGGCAGTGGATCAACAATGTATCCAACTCCTTCGAAAAGGTAGAGACGAGGGTCATCGGTCTCGACGCAGAGTACACGGAGCATGCCCCTGGGAAGATCCAGCGCGCAGCCGTCCTTCAGCTGTGCCTCGAAGATGATGTTTTGGTGTACCACATCATACACTCGCCCTCCATACCAG
Source organism: Triticum aestivum (assembly GCF_018294505.1). NCBI lineage: Eukaryota > Viridiplantae > Streptophyta > Magnoliopsida > Poales > Poaceae > Triticum > Triticum aestivum. Next base: position 149,434,429 of record NC_057811.1, read on the forward strand.
GTGAGCTTCACGATTTCTTGTCTCGAGAGGACGTATACTTCTGTGGGGCAGCCATCGAAGGGGACAAACAGAAGCTGGAGCCGTACAACCTTGATTTGAAAAGCATCGCTGACCTACAAACCAGAATCAAAATTCCTGTAGAAGATTGTGATAAACAGACACCATCCCTATTCGACGTAGCAAATTTTGTGCTCGGTACAAATATTCAGAAGGGTGACGAGACGGTGGTTAAGGTCGTCTGGATGGGAGAATTATCCCTTGACGTACGAGCGGATAAAATATGCTGCCCTCGATGCCCGTGTGAGTTTCGAGATAGCTGCAAGGTCCAAAGAGCTTGTTGTGAAGCCGTCTCCCACAGAGAATGAGAACAAGAAGAAGAAGAAGAAAAGGTTGCACCAGCAGGAGGGCATTATGGATGGATGAACTATTTCCTCTCTTGTAAAAAAAATTATTCCCGCTCGATGTATATTGATATAGATGGACTATTTCGATGGTGTGCATGTCTTTGGAACAGAGTAGTAGCGTGGGTCCGCTTGACTATAAGGAACTATTTATCTGCATATATAGCTTTCTCTGCTACTCCTTCCAGTGATTGGTATGCAGTGCATGTGTCCGTAGACATGACAGCTTGTCCATGGAAGTTCAACTACGGCGACCATCACGTTTCATCTCGCGATTCCCACGATGCCTCTCCAACCCACGGCACCACGCCCCCCGACGTGCGCCTCACCCCTCTCGGCCGCACCGCCCCTCTGCCTTTGCGTGCATGACATATGGGCCACCTAAAATGCGGCGAGCATCAAGTTTCTACCACAGCCACCCGCATTCCCACAATGTCGCTCGAACCCATGAAACCACACGTCCCCCGACCTGCGGCTCACCCCTCTTGGCCCCACTGCCCCTTTGCCTACGGGAGCATTACATGTGGACCAGTCACCTATCGGGTCCACATGTTATTGACTCAAAGGTAGGTGTAGTAAGGCGCTGAAGCTCAGTCCCGACGGCCCTGAGAGGGAAATGTAACTCCTGCGCCAGGGCTTGTGGTGCTCCCGCAGCACGAACTCGTGCCAAACTCGAGATTTGTTTCTTTACTATACATGCACGCAACGATTTAATGGACATTGTAATCTCAACATGTGATGGGGAGCTCTAAATTTGAATTTGAAACTTATAAAACGAAAAATATTCAAAACAAATAAACTGGGAGAGAGGGAGTATATCGTAGGATGTGTCCCATACAAAATAAGTCCCCTGGTTTGTCACCGCAAAGATGCGGTTAGAAAGGAGCACAACGTCTTCCTACTCGTACGGCAACAAATCGACCGTAGACAGCATGGTCCGCCATTGACCGCCATGTGCAAGGTTCGTGCTATCTTATTCAATCTCACCGTGGTTCCATCGTACCAATTCATGCGGTGGCCCGTTGCATGGCTGATCCCAATGTTGGACAAAGGTTCTACGGGAACGGTGTCACCGTTGTAAATGTTGTGCAAATTGATGTTGGTACCCTCCCGTACATATGCAAGCCAATCTCCACTCGCACCGAGCCTAACCTGTGAAACAGTGGGCAGGGGGAGAATTAGGAAATGGACACGGAAGTAGTCTTTAGAATGCATTTACTACGTGATCAAACTCATCTTACCTGCTCATCGGAGGAAATCCGAGTGCCCCTCAACGTCGGCATCTCAAGGGGCGTCAACTTGCAACTACGGCCACGCCGCGCTGGAGAGACCCCCAAGGAAACATCCTCGTGCGTTCCATGGAACATCAAGATGCATTTGTATGAGTAGTTTATCTTGTGAGAAAAAAGGATGAACGAGGGAAGGCCTCTAGAGATAGAGATGGACACTACTACTACCAATGTGCTGGCCCGTGCGTTGCAATGGATCCAAAGTAGTAGAATAATACTTGTTCACGTGCTTGAAATATAAACACTCTAGTTTTGATATACATGTGTCAGCAGACATGACAGCTTGTCCATGGAAGCTGAACCACGGCGACCATCACGTTTCTTGTTTCTACCACTGCCACACCCACACGCGATTCCCATGACGCCGCTCCAACCCACGGCACGACGTCCCTCGACGTGGACATGGATCCTCTAACGTGGCTATCACTGCCTTGCCCTGCCTTTCCTTCGCTGACAGGTGGGACCCACGCTTATGGGTCCCAAATGTCAGTGACAGAATGGTAGGATTGTTCGCGTCAGGGGATCCTCATCCCCCCGACGTGCCCCTCATCCCTCTCGGCCCCACCGCTCCTCTGCCTTTGTGTGCATGACATGCGGGCCAGCTGAACTGCGGCGACCATCAACTTTCTACCACAGACACACCCGATTGGACGCGGTTTGCCTACTCCGCTGCTATGCTCCGATCCGTACTCCCGCACCATCGAATTTTCATCCAGCGGCTGTGACACATTTCGTCCCGGTCATCATCCTCAGCTGGAGTAGTTATGTACTACAGGTAGTACCCGCCGGTCTGGCCATCTACGCCTCGTAACGCCCCGACGCCCAGCTGTGGCACCCTCGCCACGGCCACGCCACCACCGGCCGGTTCATCTCGAATGAGTGAGTCGCGAACCACGCCACCACCATGAGAATGACATGTGGGCCAGCCGCATTTAAGGTCCGCATGTCATTGACTCATAGGCCGGGCACTAAGCCACTGAAGTTCGGTCCCGTGGGCCCCGAGAGGGAAATGTAACTCCTGTGGCAGGCCTTGTGGTGCTCCCGCAGTACGAGCTTGTGCAAAAACTGGAATTTGTTTCTTACTACTACCAACTAGTACTAGTAAGGTACACGTGCATTGCACGCATGAGATTCTGGTGGTTTGTGCATTATGCTTCTACATGTGGAGCTTTCTGGATTCTAACATGTGGCAAAATCTGGTGGAATGTAAGGTTAGGCAAGTTTGATTAACTTAGGTGAGTGTTTGGTTCAAGCCACACCTTAGGCAAGCCACACTAAGGCCCCACATGAGATACACACAAAAAATGTGGCAAGATTCCCTTAGGCTTGCCAACTTGTGGCTCTCATTTTGAAGAACTAATAACTTTGCCTAAGCTTAGTTGTGGCAAAGTTAGTCATGAATTAAGTTCAACCATGGAGTCTTCTAGATTATACATGTGGCAGAATCTGGTGGATGATATCCAACGGCCAGTAGTGCTCGGATTTGCCATCTTTCTACCGTCGAATTGGCTTCATCCAACGACCAACTTTCAAAGTTTTTCACACACTATATAGGGGGTATAGATATAGATGTGCCGGTCCGTTGCAATGGATCCAAAGTATATCTATTTAGTGGAGTGCACTCTAAACACATTATCTATTTATTTTTCTCTAACCTTCCGTAGTCATGCAACCAAGCCACATAAGCTTCATGGGTGCCCCCCACATCATATTATTCATACTACGTTGATTGAAAAAAAGATAAATCACCCAAAACAAGATCTTCCCTTTTTTTGTTCCTACGATGTTGTGCCGTGCACGTACCTACTAGTTGTATAGTGGTAGTACTAGTAATATAGTATTAGGAGTACAAACTTGGTACTAGTAGGAGTAGTACTAGTACGGAATGCTCCTACTCTATCAACGAGCCCCGTCTGACACCAAATTTCTTGGCTTCCGTGCTACAGCTAGATCTTCCCCTCGTTTCTGTTTTCCAACCCGGCGGCGGGCGGGGTGTCGGTTTGCTCAACGGCGGACCCACATGAAAGTGAAAATGCTAGGCAACACGCGTTCCCTAAGCTATGTGTCGTGCCGGACGGGCCGTGTTGTACTCCCGATTCCCGGGCGTGTGGGGGTGCGACGCGAACGCGGCAGGCCTTTTCCTTTTACCAGCAATGTGCCCGTGCGTTGCGATGGATCCAAAGTAGTAGAATAGTAGTATTTGTTCACAAACTTGAAAGAAATCACTATTGTTTTGATATACTCCTAATATATTACTCCCTTCGTACCTAAATATTTGTCTTTTTTGAGATTTCAAATGGACTATCACATACAAATTATATAGACATATTCTAGTGTTTCTAGCAAGATGCCCGCGCGTTGCACGAAGTTGATGGAAAAGGTAAGCACAACTTATAAATTGACGGATGGAGTACTAGTTACAGTGATGCATATAATTAAGCAAAGGGATCGCACATGTCGGTATTGACTGGAACGAGAATGCAACAGCACAATAAGAATTAAGGCCACGATGATGCGACCGCAGTGGTGGTTACAGAAGGCAAGAAGAAAGATGGATCCACGAACGTACGACCTCCTCCTCCTCAACTTAGTGCGCCGGGCCACCGACCGGCGGCTAAGGAGTGGCGGCTTTTGTGGCGAGGTCGAGGTGCTTCTCAGCAAAGGCATCCAAGGCTTCCAGCCGGTTGAGGAAGGCCAACGTCGTAGCGTCCTCACTGGCCTTGTAGATACCTATGTACACGATTTGCTCATACACGTGGATGTGTAGGTCGACGAATTCTTGCAGGGCGAGGCGCCTCGCGGCGAGCACGACCTCCAGGTGGACATTCTTCGTGGTGTCGGCGGGCAGTCGCAGGGCCACCAGTGCTTGAAAGAGGTTCCGGCCATGGAGGCCGATTAGGGTGGCAGGCAATGAGGAGCCCAGGCACGCGGGCTGGAGGAGTACGACGATGTCGTCCGCGAGCTTCTTGAGGACGGTGAACTTGTTGCTGGTGGCAACGATCATCTGGTCCAACTGAGAGTCGTAGTTGGCGTCGACGGCGGCCATCCACCAGCCGCTCTCCAACACTGTCTGGAGACGATCCTCAGCGCCATGCCGCAGGCCGGCGTCGTGGACCATCTGGCGCAGCCGCTGGCCGCTCACGCGCATCGCCCCCATGGGTCTGGAGTGAGCTCTTTTGCGCTTAGTGTAGGTGCTTAGGCAAATGCTTAGGTGCGTATGATGTGGTAGATGCATTGGAATGGAGGTGCGCCTTTATATGAGGGCAATGAGGGAAAACTGCGTTGCATTCACATCGTGCATCCTCTTTTCCCGGACCTCCTCCCATTACTTCCCTCATGCATAAATTGAAGGAGGATGCTTTGGCCGTTCAACATATTGGGAACCGCTACTCCCTCCCTCGTCTACATTAAAGCCGTATCGGGAACTGTGTCGCCCGCTGTCAAATCGAATACTCCCTCCGTCTAGGTGAGTATTAAGTCATCTTACGAAAACCAAATAGTAAACACATAGGCGTGGTGCATTAACTCTCACGTTGTTTCTTATTTTTTTTGACATAAATAGAGGAATCAACCAAGAAGAGATGTGGGGCTTGTATGCTTTTAATGACTTGAGACTATCAAACATGACATGCAGTGGTCAGTTCGTTGCACAAGAAAAAATACAACCCACGTCAGCACACACGCATCTTATATAGCATCACAACCAATGGCTATAAAAGATGAATGAGACCAAATTATATCTCATCTAGATGAGTTCTAGCAAAACTATATTAATAATACTTAGTACTCCTGCGCCATGTATCATATATTAGTATCATGTAGTACTTTATTTATTGCCATGTATGACACATAGTACTCAACTCTCTCTCTTTCTTCATTTAATTGTATGACACCTCATCAAAATTGCTAAGGCTAGTACCATTACAACCAGCCTTAGCAAATACTAAACATTAAGTTCTCTCGTTTTCCTCTCCACCTTGGTCACCTAGACGGAGGGAGTATACTGCGCGGGCTTTTCCTGCGCGGTAGGCGGGGCAGTTCCGCCTAGTCGGTTCGACAGAGACGCGAGAAGACGACGGAGTAGGCTGCTGCAAATGTAGGGCTGTGTGATTTGACAGCGAGTTACTGCTGGACAGGTGGGGCCCCGTGATTTGACTTGCCATTATCATTTTAACTGCGGCGCTACGACCGGCATGAGTCCCCCGATTCCTGACCACCTCCATACAGGTGCCTCTCCCAATGCTCCACCATGTAGTAGAGGCTGGCTCTTGCATGAGAGCCCACTTCTCCACTTTTTCCTTGCCTCTCTTTCCTCTACATATGCAAAAATGCCATGTAAAGATGTACTTACTTGCTCCTACAGGTGCTTAAGCTTGCCACATAGGCATAAAGTCTGATGTGGCAAGTTAATCAAGAAGAGAGAGACTAGTTTGGTGACCCAAGGAAGAAACGGTGCTAAGCGTGTGTACCTAGGTGAAAAGACAATTTTGAGTCTATAGCTAATTAAATGAAGCAAACTTAGCAACACCATTTCATTGGAAGAGGTCACTCCTTGGCAATGCAATAAATACTAGTACTACCTGTGTCCCATAATATAAGAACGTTTTTGGCACTACACTAGTGTCAAAAACGTTCTTATATTATGGGACGGAGGGAGTACGAAGAAAGAGATAGAGAGAAGTAAAAAAATACACTTATAGCCAACCTTATAGCCAAAACCTTGTTGTAGTATGAGTGACTAAGTGATGACTATGTATGAGATGCCAACATCAGATAGCCTAACGCACCGTGTTAAATCTCCAAGGGCGCGACCGCACGAGCGACGCGACGGTCGTGGTAGGCGCGACCACTACGGGCTGTTGGCAGCCCTTGGATCTGAGATCAAACGGTCGCATGCTAAGTTGCTAAAAATTTGCAGAATAACCCTCCAGGATAGGATATTCACCCATAGGTCTAGAATCACGCCATGCAACCGTTCGATCTCAGATCCAAGGGCTCTTGGAAGCCCGTATCATGGGAGAATGGAAAGCCACTACCCTGCCGTTCGCACGCTGGTAGTTCGCTCCTACTCGTCCCCGCATGTCCTTCAACACTACGGCGGTTCGCTCCTAGTCGTCCCGTCCATTCACATTATGGCAGTTCCACTAATCCTAACCCTCCTCCCAAATCCATGGCGTCCCAAATCTCCCCGATCGGCGGTGAGTACAAGGTTAGAACCATCACCGGCGATGAGTTTGACGTCATCTACACCCGTTCTTCCGCGACGGTGAAAGGATGCCTTTCTCGCTTCAAACGCATGTTCGAAGACTCAGATGATGAGTGGGTCGCTAGGCTAGATGTTGAGTACACCACAGTCCTAGGACGAGAGAAGTATCTAAAGGACGAAGAGAGGAAGAAGCCCGCCGTGATCTAGGTTTGCGTGCATGACTTATGCTTGGTCTACCACATATGCCATGTCGACGTTGAGTGCCAGGATTTTAAGGACATCCTCAAGAGCAACCTAGTCAAATTCGTTAGTGTAGACTTTGGTAACGACAAAGAAGTCCTGCGTCAGATAGGCCTCGTTGTAGGCAACACCTTCGACCTCCAGAAGAATCGGCTGGTGTCCTCTCGTCAGCCTTCAATGCTGACCCTGGCAGGAGCCATGGTTCATCCTTCGTACGGTAAAATGGAGAAACCTCCATACACGTTTCATCGTCATGCATGGCAGCGGAATATACTAGATATAGACCACATACACTACGCTGCAATGGATGGCTACCTTTGCTTCAATATCTACAAGGGTTGGATGAAGAGCAACAGCCAAGTGTGCGGTTCAAGCAAAGAAGTATCGGCCAAGAGGAAGAGGGAAAAGGACGAAGTCGAGGACATGGACGAGGACTCCGAGTAAGGTGGCAGTGTCGTTGCTCATGGTGGTTCTAATGTAGTGTCTACCGGAATAGTTGCAAAGTTTAATTTCAGGTGTGCTTAATTTAATTTGAGGGGTGTGTTGTGCTGAGCCCCCAGCAGAACTATGTTATGTTTCTTCTTGTTACTTTAACTCTTCAGTACGTACATACTAGTATTTCTTACATTTCATCTTTTAGTTGGTATAGTACTGCCACTCGTTTCTTCACATTATATACGTACAATATATATGGCCAACATCATATAGCCAGCAGTTTAGTTGTCAAAGAATTTCAGGGTGCTTAGTTTTGTCAAAGAATTCCAGGGTGCTTAGTCTCTACTCCTAATGGAGCAGTTGGTAGTCTCCGTTCCGGGTTTATTTTCGTCCCACCATTTTCGTCCGTTTTTTTTCGTCCTCACTCCCACCTCTGACTTATCCACCAGAAACCGAAAAAACCTCCTCCTGAGGCCCCAACCCGCACCCATCCACGTACCAAAAAAATAGACCTACGAAGGTTAACCAACGAAAAAAGACCTACCAAGATTAACCAGCGAAAAAACCTAATGGAGGAGTTGGTAGTCCGGTACGGTTTATTTTCAACACTTTCCTAATGACAAAAGATCACGGATCTAACTTTCCTAGCTTAGCCAAATCAACAAATCTCTTTCATAAATGCAATTTGCTTTAGGAAACAAATAATAGATTCTTTCCTACCTTAGCCAAATTAACGGATCTCTTCCATTAATGCAATTTGCTTTAGGAAACAAATAATAGATTCTTTCCTACCTTAACCAAATCAGTGAATTTCTCTCATTAATGCAATTTGCTTTAGGAAATAAATAATAGATTTTCAGGAAACAAATAATGGATTTAATACGGTTTATTTTCAACACTTTCCTAATGACAAAAGATCATGGATCTAACTTTCCTTGCTTAGCCAAATCAACGAATCTCTTTCATAAATGCAATTTGCTTTAGGAAACAAATAATAGATTCTTTCCTACCTTAGCCAAATCAACGGATCTCTTCCATTAATGCAATTTGCTTTAGGAAACAAATAATAGATTCTTTCCTACCTTAACCAAATCAGTGAATTTCTCTCATTAATGCAATTTGCTTTAGGAAATAAATAATAGATTTTGAGGAAACAAATAATGGATTTAAAGAAATTCATAAGTAAACCATCTCTACTACTTATTAAAGAAGAAAACATGTACATCGCTAAGTGTACCCAGCCTAACGTACACATAACAACATAGCTCAATTATAACCACACGATCAGAATCACTTAATTTAATCCAACCGTTAAGATTATACTAATCCAGAGCCAAAAACGCGCTTAGCAATTTACCTGGGCGAACGAAAACTCTGCCGTACCAAACGTTCCGCGGGCCCCGCGTCGACCCCGGTACATCGTTTCCTAATCCAAGGAAAGGAAAACACAATCCGATATCGAAAGATCCCTGAATGCAGGTGAGCGACGCGGTCAACACGGGGAGGCGGCGGCATCTCGAGGGAACGGTGATGGCCAAGTTGTGGGCTCCGGCGGGGCTGCTGTGGATCTGGCGGATGGCAGCAGGATCGGGTCGACGACGGACGGCTCCGGCGAGAGTCGGAGGGACGACGGCGGCGGCTGAGCTCCTCCATAGCCTGCTGCGGTTCCAGGGAGAACAGAAGGAAGGGAGGGGAGCAAGGGCACGGCCAGCATGCTCTCACCTCTCTTACCTCCATGCCGCCGTCGACACGACCCCCGAGCCTAGACCACGACCCATGCGACGGGACCCCGCTGATGCCGGCGGCGGTGCCGGGCTCCATGATCTATTCGACTTCATGTGTTGATTCATCAAGTCCGCACCAGCACTCCGCCGGGCCCCTCAGTGGGATCGGCGTCCGTATCAGCTCCTGCCTCTGCAAGTCAAGGGGTAGGCTGCTCGATCGCATCTCCAAGAGTCCCTCGCCGCCACAATGCCTGCAGTTGCGGATGGCCGTACCTGTCGACGGGAGCGGCTGAGCAGGGGACATCCCGCCGATCCGATGGCGGAAGGGCAAGATAATGGGCAAGTCTACCTCGGGTTGAATCTGGACACCAGCGAGCTCCTTGCAGTAAACCAGGTGCTGGACTTTTGCGATTTGTTTATCAGGTTTGCACTGCGTGGATCACGCCGGTCCGGCTCTCGCCCCTCTCCGACCTCCATGCCGTAGTTGGGCGCTTCTTCGAAACAAGATTATCGCGTCCAGGTATACAGTCCGCCACAAAACTCTCCCGTGTAGTGGGCGTACAGAAGGTACCTTCCTCTCCTGATTTTGTATATGGCAGTGTAGTACTATGTGGTTAACTGAAAACGAAGAGTAAGCAAATTAGTTCCTGTCAGAACAACTGTAGCCGGCATCGCCGCCGTCGCTTATGGAGCTCCACACCATTCCCCAATTGTACGAGAGCATGTTCAATCTTCGACATTCTATACTATGTGCAAATGGTCAACTCTTTTCCAAACAAGAAGATATAAGGATTAGGCATATATGCCCCATAAGGTAGCTATATTCATGTGTTGTAGTGTGGATTATGGTCACGCTCTGTCTTGGACTGCAGATAGCTAGGTTAACAAAATGGATACTCTGCATATTTTCTGAATTTTTAGTAAGGTCTACATGAATAAGGTATGTAGTAGTTCTGACTTGGGGCACTGGTTAATTCTTCACATGCAGGAACGTGGAGAGATGGTGGGCTCCAAGCCCATGGTGATTTTATTGTGCTTGCAGCTTGAGATGTACTTGTTCCAAATGAAAATCATCATTTTGAAGGGTTAGTAGATGATGCTCAATGCCATAAACCTGCACCGATCGTCACTCATGTCATCTCATAGAAGTCTATTGAATTTTAATTAACTTTTGTTGTATGCTATCCATGATGTAAGTGGAGATAGGAAGTTCCAAAAAAATCCTGCACAATGGGGACGTGCACCAATGATTTGACAGGATAAGATGTTTGTGAAGTATGAAAAATTATGACCTAAGCAAAACTTTTATTTACATATATTCATACATACTTTGAATTTTAGAAACATGCATTGCACGTATATAGTTAGATCTTAATTTTCTTTATTATTCAAAATGCTTGTACCCACTAGATTTCATTTTTTTACCTTGAAGGAGTATTATATTACTATTATTTGGAATCCACCTTGATCCTCCACTTCTATTTTTCCTAGGCAACTTCGCATGGAATTAGGATCACTTAATAAGGTTCTGGTTTCTTTTTCAAATTCACTTTATTTATGCATGAACCTATTATAGATTTGTTGGTGTTGATTTGCAGTAAGAGCAAATGTAATATTGTTCTCATCAATTTCTTTCATAGCATGTGTAATGCGTTATAACATCAGTTTCATTGGATTGGAAAAGGTGATAAACATGCAACCATTCTTACTCGATGATATGAATACTTCAGGAGCAATAGTGGCATTTGTTTGCACATTAGTATTCCATTATGTAGTAAAGGATATGGCCTGGTAGTCATTCTTTATCGTTATAGTTATTGTCAAATGGTGGAATATTGCCGCCTAGCAGCTCTGGTTCATGTGTGTGTGAAAAACAATGTAAAATCATTTTTGTTGTTGTAGAATCTCATGAGTTGTATGAAAAAGAAGGCTAGGATATTTATATTTTTTAATTGTTCAGCTACTTGTGTTACAGATCTGGGCATACCTTTTGTTTGAGATAAATTTGGGCATAAATTGTCACAAATAAATGGGTGGCGTTGGGTCAAGGTTCAGGAACCCAGGGGCATCAAGCTTCTTTTGAGCCACATGGGGAGAATTACATCCATGTATTAGAAAAACTAGGTGCCCGCTTAAACAGAAAAAATACAACTCTTGCTGACCGGGAGCTTCATGGTAGTGGCTAGAATTTAATCAGAGATCCATGTACACGTTGATTGTTATGAAACCATGCAATGGAATCTTGATGGTGACAATGTCCAGAAATCTGATTCGTCAGAGACAAAATCCAACCTTAATTCCCCCATTCAGATCATGAAATATTCGGGTTAACAGTTTGCGATGTAAGATGGGTTGAGATCTGCTATACGTTAAGTTTCTTTTGTTCAAATGTTTTCTTTTGTTTTGAAACCTTAATGTTTTCTGTTGTGGGGTGACAATGTCTGGGTTTATGCTAACAAGCAAGAAAAAAGTTACATGCAATGAGTTCCCAATCTTGAAATATTGAAGCATATCTTGGAATGACGGAGTTCCCAATCTTCATGGTAGATGATGGGACACTGGATGCTGAAGTTGCTTATTGTCTCGTGTAGAACAATAGCATGTCCTTATTTTTTGCTATGTTTTGCCCATGTTGATTACGATGGCATTGTTTTGAACATTCTATCTGTGTTGATAAAAAAGGAGATGATTTGGTATGCCCTCCTTGCAGAGGATCGAGCCTGGTCGGTTGGTTCTTGGTTGGGTGTTGTTGAGACGATCCAAGCCACCATCAATTCGAGCTTGTCTTCATGGTGTGTAATTATATTTAGGTAGACAAAATCCCCTGATGATAGCCCAAAAAGAAGATTCGGCGTGACATGGAGATAAAGTGTTGCGTGCGGCAGGAAAGAGACAAACATATTCAGAAATCCAAACCACCAGGATGACAGTTGCGAGATGGCGATTGGATGGTGCTGACACATCTTGCTAGCGAGGAGGCAGTTTGCCGAAATTGGACTTTGGATTGTTATAAAATTTCAGTTTAGACCAACTCTTGTTAAACATAACATGTTATTGTGACAACTATTATGAAAAAAATTGATTTAGATAATCAAAATGATGAAGAAATTCCTAAACTTACGTGCGTTGCACGTGCACCCTTTCCAATTTGAAGGGCTTCTTATCGGTTTTAAATCTTGAAGTTTGCACGGTCACTAATATGACCATGCTATTTTAGAGTGATAACCTTCATTTCAGGCAGTAATGAAACTTGAAATGCCAGTTGACTAACAGTAATAAACACCAAGAATACTGGTTGATGTTAATGGGAATTATGATTAGCGATGATTCATTTTATGCTCTGGTGGAACGGGTCAAGCCGGTTTGCGCGGTGAGTATTGTCCGTTACTTATTTTCATACTAACTACATATATTGTTTGTGCAGGATGGATATGAGTTGAGAAAGTAGTTTTTATTATACTTGCTAAAACATCGTGGGAATGAAGCTAAAGACAACTTTCCGTATATTGTGAAAGAATTTCTTAAGCGTATAACCTAGATATTAATAATTATATAATAGATGTTTAGTTGGAACTCCATTAAGTTTGTTACAAGGACATGCCGTTAATTTTTCTTTTTGGCAATTTACATTGCAAAAATGTACTTTAATTATTAAATAATTGTGTATGTGTTATATTGTCTGTACGTGTGAAATTTAACATGCATTATCTTTATATAACTCTTGCAAACTATTTCAAGAGCCCGTGGCAACGCACGGGCATTGTACTAGTTTTATTAGAGGGGTGGGTTGTGCACTTGTGCTGGACACCATTATTGTGACAAGCCTTTTTAATAGTACTATATGCATAATTTGGCGACGAGCGCTCTCTATATGTACCACCTTTTTTTTAATTTCAAGTTTTGCTCCATGGCGCAATCCATCGATACTGCTACTATACAAAAGTGGAGTATATACATTTTTTAAAAGGCTAGAGGGTCGGGCAGTCTAGCTCGGTCGGTTTCACGAGAGGCGAGGGCCTTTGTGATTTGACGGCTCATTACTGCTGTCAAATCGAATAGTACTACGCCGCCCGCTGCACGCCCGGCGCCTCCATTAAACCCCTCCGTTAAACCCGCATGCAAACCGAGAATCCTACTCCTGCCACATGTCCGTTCATGAGCGGGCCGGAATTAAACGCAACACCGGTCGAGCTCCTCCCGTCCGCCCTCAGTTTAAACGAGGCCAGACGCCGGCCAAGCTCCTACCGTCCGCCCTCTATTTACACGAGGCCAGACAGACAGCGGGCAAGAATCGCACCCCTCCACCGCTCCCCCATCTCCTCCTTCACCATTTTCTCCACTCTTCCGATGGCTTCCGATGAGCCGTTCTCCGGCATATTACCCGACTGGGTGGCCAGCCGAGCCCTCCGGATACGGGCGAGGCCGCTCGGTGCTTCACCAACCTCGCTTGGCCCGACGGAGCCAGTTGCCGCCCCAAGCAGGCGCGTGGTTCAGTAACTCGCCGCTCCAGTTCAGCTTGATGAGGAGTGGCGAATTGCTCCACGCCGGTACGGGCGCCGTCGCTGCCGCGTCGTACCGCGCCACCAGTGTCTGCGGTGGCCGCGCCTCCATGTCTGTGGGCGCGCCTCCCGTGCCTGCGGCACCGCCATGCAGGCAGAGACAGAAGCCGGGTGCATGGAGAGCGACGAGTCGGTGGCCAGCTTCTCCGTGTCCGCCGCCATCATCGAGGAGAAGTAGAACACAGGAGGCCGCCGCCACTTGGGACCCATGAAGGCCACTGTCGAGGCGACGACCGCGGATTCAGGTGGTTTCTTTGCTGCTTCGTCTCTTCCGAGGACCTTCGTCGACCCCGCAAGTGTCTGGCGGACATGAGGAAGACAAAGGGATCCGCGGGCGGCCATTTAGAACTAAAATAAGTCTAGATACATCCGTTTCTAGGACAAGTATTTCCGGACGGAGGGAGTATTAATTATATAAGAGAGCCGGATTGGCACCTCTTAGTTCATGTAAATGTAATGAAATCCATCATGTTTATATGAAGATCCGGCTTTTTTATATGAAATCCTTCATGCTTATATGAAATCAGTCTGTGTTTGCACGAATTTCATCTGGTTGGTTAGAGTTGTAAAAATGTATGCCGCTGGCGTTTGATGTCGTCCTCCGCTTAAGGAAGCGGGAGGAAATTTGCCGGCTGCTGTTGGAGATGCTCTTTATGCTGGAAATAATAGAGTGACATCCAATCCATTTGAGTTAATTGCCTGTATGATTGTCCCTCTATAAAAAGTTAATTGCATGTACAGTGTACACGTAACTTGCAGGGTGGCTACAGCTTCGTACAGAAAGTTAAAAAGAAACAAGTCCATCCTTAATCTTGTATTCTAAGTACTCTGTGGGTTCCATTGTCCGTACAGTAGCGAAAGAAGTATATATTAAATAAGTAGAGTAATATATAATATAAAAATATAAAGTTAAAAGACAGAATTCGAACTCATGTCATCGCGTTGCAAGCATCCGGCGCTAACAAGCCCAGCACATTTTTGTTGTAGACCATGCTGGAGATATATCTCCATGTCTACTCTTATATATACTCCATTCGTTCCTAAATATTTGTCTTTTTCAGATTTCAAATGGACTACCACATACGGATGTGTATGTAGACATATTTTAGAGTGTAGATTCACTCATTTTGCTCCGTATGTCTTTTCAGGAAGGGGTCAGATTTGTCCTTGATTTATTTATGAGGTATCCAGATGGCACTGCACCGCCAAGAAAAGAGGGTAACATCAAAATTATGGACTACTTTTTTGAGTATGTTGGTAAGGTCCGGTCATAGTCACTTGTTGAAATCTCTAAAAAGACAAATACTCCCTCCGTCCGGAAATACTTGTCATCAAAATGGATAAAAGGAAATGTATCTAGACGTATTTTAGTTTTAGATACATCTCTTTTTATCCATTTTGATGACAAGTATTTTCGGACGGAGGGAGTAGAAAACAGAGTTGGTGATGATGGTGTGCGTGCCATCCTGCAATATAGGCCGTCGGATTTATATCTAACGGATAGGAAAGAAACTATGGCAATTTTGCAAAAATATACCCACACGTCTCTCCATGTTCGCAAATAAGGCCTTCCCTCGTTCAACCTTTTCTCTCACAAGATAAACTACTCATACAAATGCATCTTGATGTTCCGTGCAACGCACGGGCAGCTAGCTAATTTCTTTTAAAATAGTTGTTGCGATAATTGGGTTGAAGTGATATATTTTATGTCTGCCCCGAATAATTTCAGATTCACTAGTAGTAACAAAGAAAAGTTTGCCTTGTTAATTAACAGAAAACAGGGTGAAAACTATCACATGAGGCCGGTAAAAACAAGGCACACTGGGTTCAGCGTCATCGTCACTACAGTTGTGCGCGCGCGAGAAGTCTACATATCGAGGGGGCTACCGAGCGAGGCACCGAGACACAATGTTTGAGAGAGAAACCAATTGACAGATTATGATCAGATCGAGTTGTCACCCTTCTACTGTCATTGTTGGGGGGAGAGAAAGACGTATCGAGAGTGTGTGCGGTAGGCATAGAGGCACAACTAGCGAGTGTGTGTGTGTTTGAAAGAGGAGTAGATAGGTTATTATCAAGATAGATGTGCCACCCTACTCCTTCGGTGCCGGGTAGTGTGTGTGTGTATGTTTGAGAGAGAAGCCAGTCGATAGATTAGTATCAAGATCGAGGTGTCACCCTACTCCTTCGGTGTTGGGAAGTGTGGGTGTGTGTGGGGGGGCAGTGACACTCACATATCTCTACTCTTATAAAAAACAGAGTTGGTGATGATGGTGTTCCTGCCATCCTGCAATACAGGCCATCCGATTTATATCCGACGGACGGGAAGGAAACTATGGCAATTTTGCAAAAAGATACCACACCCCTCTCCGCATTTGCAAATAAGGCATTCCCTCGTTCATCTTTTTCTCCCACAAGATAAACTTCTCATACAAATGCATCTTGATGTTCCGTGCAACGCATGGGCATCTTGCTAGTAGGGAGAAGGAGTTTGTGTCACACATATCTAGCTATATTAAGGGATAGGTAGATAGCATATGTGTGAGAGACATTATTATACTTTGAGACATTAGTGGCTGTGGGTGGGCGGAATTAAAGGGGTGGGCGTGTTAAACATAGAGAGCGTGTGTGTTTTTGTGTGAGAGACTTGTAGGACGGGGTAGAAAGACGAATTTAACCCTGACGGAGGGAGAGAAATACACGAAGTGCGCGTGTGTGATTCCGATGCCCACGGGGAAATGAGATATGTATGCGTGTGAGAGAGATTGCACAATTCATTCATGTATCACTATCTAGCGATCGTGGACGTGCATCGCTTGAACATAAGTCAATATCTACTTCGTATCGTGGCCAAAGGTACAATATCGATTCAACGCTATAAAGATTGGACACTCACATATCACATTTTTTTCTATTTAAATAAACCTTTTCAGTTGTGCATGCCAAAGTTACAGTGATGTTTCTTCAAACAACCAATGTAGCTATCATGTATATGCACCATTGTTACTCTTGCATTCAAATTCATTAGTCTTGGATGATTTAAGTTTCTATTTTGAAGTAATATATGTAATATTCATATATGAATTCAACGGGTACGCAATTTATGAAATGGAGGCTATGTAATCATATGAGGTAACACTTTTAAGTAGCTGACTACAATATCCATTTCTTTTTGTGCGCCTCTACGCTAACACGTCAATGCATTATGTTTAAAGTAAATAACCAATGGCACTAAATTATCTATTTACACGAGAAATACATAGGCTGAGCATTTGATCCCTTTTTTGTGAACGCGCCACTACACCCGTACGATTGGCCGCGCCCGTGTGAACGTCCAAGTTATCGGCGCATCATCCCGAGTTATTGTGTTTTTTTCTGGGGTGGACTTCACACCAGTTATTAACTGTTGACGCGTGCCCCGTGTACACAGTCTAGCATGACCTTCCCGCTAGCAAGGTCCAAAATTAGTTGAAACTGGATACGAACGATCCTGCGGGCGGCAAAATCTCCCGCCTCCTTCTAAAATTTCCGCCACCTTAGTCTTTAGCATGCGAAATCCCCCTTTTGTCCTTAGTGCACGGAGACCAACAGTTAAAATACCGCCCTCATCTACATGATAGGTCGGGCTGCTTTGGTAGCTTCCGGTTCCCCCACTACACGGCACCCCCATTTCCTCACCCCCTCCCGCAAAAACGACTAACTCCATAGCACCAGAGCATCTTACATCACGCCGTCCGTACTTCATCGCCCTTTC
>NC_057811.1:149452046-149452733 GCF_018294505.1 Triticum aestivum
ATTTCCTCTCCCCCTCCCGCAAAAACGACTAACTCCACAGCACCAGAGCATCTTACATCACGCCGTCCGTACTTCATCGCCCTTTCTCCCCTCCCCTCTCGAAACCCTAGACTGCTCATCCACCGGCGTACCATAGCCCATTCACTGCCAGCGGCGTCCACCTCGCCGGATCTGCTTCTGCGGCCGCATCTACCCCTCCCACCTCCCCTAGAAACAAGTAGACTGCTCATCCACCACTGTACCACGGCCCATTCAATGCCGGCCTTGTCCACGGCGCCAGATCTGCTTCGCCGGTACTCTCGTCAACCGCCGTGCATCTGCAGCGGCTCATTCGTACTCCCCACTGGAGATGCTTCATCCACACCCCCCGGAGCCGCCCCACCGACGCCCCCGTCGACGGCCTCTGATCCTCTTCGCCAACACCATCCTCAACCCTACCGGAGCCGCTTCGCCGACACCTTCCTCAACCCTACCGGAGCCGCTTCGCCGACACCATCGTCAACCCTACCGGAGTAGCTTCGCCTATACCATTCTCAACCCTACCGGGGCCGCTTTGCCAACTCACAAGTCCATGGCCTCAGATCCGCTTCCTCGCACCCTCATCCAACCTACCGGAGCAGCTTCTGACGCCCCGTACACGGCCGCAGATCCGCATCGTCGACACCACCCTTAACCCAACCACCGGAG
>NC_057811.1:150073361-150274175 GCF_018294505.1 Triticum aestivum
AGGACCCCGTGGAGGGTAGGATGAACAGGACCACCCCGTGGAGGGCAGAATGAATAGTAGACGGTGGAGGGCTGGATGAACAGTAGCCCGTGGATTGGTGGTTGAACAGGAGCCCATGGAGAGGGCTGGTTGAACAGTAGCCGGTGGAGTAGCGCGTGGTGGAGGCTGGATGAACAGGAGCCCGTGGATGAACAGTCGCAGGTGGAGGCTGGAGGAGGTCGACGGTGGATGAACAGTAGCCCGTGGAGGCGGGAGGGGGTCGACGGTGGAGATGAACAGTGTCCCGTGGAGTCCCGTTTTGCGGTACGCCACACCCCTCCCGATGAACAGGACCCCCGTTTCGACCATAGCGCTCCAACACAAGTCCGTTTCCTCCGTTTTGCGGTATGCCACACCCCTCCCGATCAACAGGACCCCCGTTTCGACCGTAGGAGGTCCGTTTCCTCCGTTTTGCGGTACGCCAGACCCCTCCCGATGAACAGGATCCCGTTTCAAACGTGGCCGGTCGAACACAAGGCCGTTTCCTCCATTCTGCGGTACGCCAGGCCTCGTTTCCATCGGCTATTCCGTCCAAGCCCTCCCGATGAACACGACGACGCATTCCGTTCCGACCTAGCCGGTTGGCTCCCCATGAACACGACGACGACGCTGTTTCTCCATTCCGACCCAGCCATGTACACGAGCCCTGGCCGTACGTATGCGCGAGTAGGCGTTCGAGACCCTACCCGTATGTACGTACGTGGCCGTATTTTCTTTCTTGCACACTGGCCGCTGTACGTACGCGTACACGCTACGTGCGCGCCTCTACATCGACCAGTATGTACGTACACGTTCGCGACCAAAATGACAATGCTACGTAGGCTTCGACCAGGTGGGTCCCGACTGTCAGGCACTTCCTTTCCTGCGAAGATGTAGCTGGTGGGTCCCAGCAGTCAGGGGGCGAATCGTTTTTTTTGCCCGGACGCACTTCCTTGTGTGCGAAGATGTAGCTGGTGAGTCCCCGCAGTCAGGGGGAAACGTTTTTTTCGCGAAATACGGTGGCCCGTCCGGTGGGTCCCCGCTGTCAGGTGGAGGAATAATTATTTTCCGCGTAATAAGGAGGCACTTCCTTGCTGCGGCTGTGGACCCAGCTGTCAGCCTCTCCATGTACAGTCCACGTCCAATGGAAGCCGTTCCTTGACCACGTTGACCACACCACGCCGAGAGCACCAGGGCGGTGGACGACGGCGAGGCCTAGGAAGGGGATGACACGGAGCCGGGGAAGACGCGGCAGTGGAAGCCCGCGCAGAGAGGAGTACGAGTGTTCACTGGTTCGGCTGTGGTGTGAGGCTGCCGTCGCCGCAGGGCCTGGCCAGCGGTGGGAATAGTAGGGGGCGGTGAGTTCTCCGCGGCAGCACAGCCGGCCATGGGAGGCAGGAGCATGCGGCACGACCGGTGCTGCTTTGGGCAGCTGGAGCAACAAGACTAGAGGTTGAAGAAGCACTACGGCCGTTGGATGGACATCATACGGTCACTGGAGCTAGAATCGTGCATATTGACTAAGACAAAGCCCTCCGTCCCCGTCAACTTAGTAGGCCCACAAATCAGCCTGCCACTATACTGGGTCCCAGCTAGCAGGGGGAGTATTCATTTTTTTGTGCGTAATAAGGACGCACTTCCTTGCGTGCGAAGATATAGCTGGTGGGTCCGAGCTGTCAGCGGCGGTAACGTTTTTTTCGTGAAATACAGAGGCCCTTTCGGTGGGTCCCAGATGTTAGGTGGAGGAATCATTATTTTGCATGTAATAAGGAGGCATTTCCTTGCGTGCGGCCATGGACCCAACTGTCCGCCTCTCCACGTACAGTCCACTTCAGATGCATGTCGGTCGTTGACCACGTTGACCAGGCCGCGCCGGGAGCACCAGGGCGGTGGACGACGGCGAGGCCTAGGAAGGGAACGACACGGAGGCAGGGAAGACTCGGCAGTTGTTTCCCACGCGGAGGGGAGTACGACTATACGAGGGTTTACTGGTTCGTCTGCCGTCGCCGGAGAATAACAACAGGTGTGGGTGAGTAGAGGGATGGCTAGGCCAGCGTGGGGAGTACGGTGGGGCGGTGAAGCCTGTGCGGCAGCACAGCCGGCCGCGGGGAGGAGGGAGCAGGCAGTCCCGCCGGCACTTGTTTGAGCGGCTGGAGCAGGAAGAGCAGAGTTTGAAGAAGCACGACGGCCGTTGGATGGACATCCAACAGTCACTGCTTGTGCGTCAACCTTTTTTTAGGAAAGCCTCAAATCTGTGGAAAATAGAATACAACCCATCTGCCATTATTTCTAATAATTTACAGCCCATTTGCTAATTCTGAAGGTTTTTTTTGGAGCCCATATTCTTTTTGTTAGCATTACAGCCCATATTGTGGCCACGGTTAAAAAATTATACGAAATGTTGCATATTTCGGTGCGGTCCGAACTGTTTTTAATCCCGAAATTTCGAGTCACATTCAAACTGATTTTAAAAATAAATGTATATCAATATAAAATCCAACAAATTGTCCACGCATAAAAATTAATGCAATTTAAAATCTTGAAATGAAAAAAATAAATTTGACAGTAATTGCCGGTTTGATATGTTTTAAAAATGTACAACCCATTTCTCATTACTGATAGGCCATTTTCTCGTCCAGCCGAATGAAGCTCTCCTCGTCTTGAAAGATTTGAAGCCCAATAGGCCTGACAAAGCGACTTACTTGGCAAATCACAAAAAAACTGGGCTAGCCATTTTCAGAAAGAAACAAAACTACTGGGCTGGTCTGTGGTAAACATAAAAGAGAAGGTTGTCTAGACATGCCAGAGTGCCCTGCACAGCCCAGTTGACACTCTGCTTCCGTCTCAAAAACAAATTAGATAAAGGGATAATTACGTTTATGCCCCTAGTTGTGTCCCACTCGTCTGTTTTACCCCTAATTCCCAAAAGTCACCGGTTCTGTCCAAATCACTTTGCTCCTCTTATGCTTTTGCCCTTTGACCGTTTGACCGTCAGTTTGAAAACATCATAACTAATTCATACTAAATCAGAAAAATGCAAATAAGATACCAAAATGTTCAGAAAAACATCACCTATATGTCAGTGTCATTTCAATTCATGAAAAAAAGTGTTGGAAAGTGCCCATCCGAGTTTTAGCTCTTATGCTACCACCATTAATAGTAAAATCTAAAAAAGTTCAAAAAATTCAAAAATAATTTGGTGGCAAAGAATGACAAATGTTTTAAGTGCCTGCCAAGTTTCATCAGGGAATAACATTCGTGGGTGCCACGGAAAAAAAACAATTAGCACTCCAAAATAGATAATTTTTTGCCACGACTTCCACGAATGCCGTTCCCTAATGAAACTTGGCAAGCACTTAGAACACTTGTCGTTCTTTGCCACCATATTTTTTTTGAATTTTTTTAGAGTTTACTATTCATGGTGGTATCAAAAGAGCTAAAACTCGGATGTGCACTTTCCAACACTTTTTTCATGAATGCAAATGACACTGACATATAGGTGATGTTTTTCTGAACATTTTGGTATGTTATTTGCATTTTTTTGATTTTGTATGAATTAGTTATGAAGTTTTCAAACTGACGGTCAAACGGTCAAAGGGCAAAAGCATAAGAGGATCAAAGTGACTTGGACAGAACCGGTGACTTTTGGGAATTAGGGGTAAAACAGATGAGTGGGACACAACTAGGGGCATAAATCTAATTATCCCTTAGATAAATGCCACAACAAATATGGCGATTCATAAAAATGCCACTTCAATTTCCAAACTTTGAAAAATGCCACTGCAATTTTTGCAAGCTTTGGATAAACGCCACTGCAATTTGCAAACTTTGAAAACCGCCACTCCAGACTTCGAAAAATGCCACTGGGGATGGCATGAAATGGCATTTTCAAAGTTTGGAAATTGCAATGGCATTTCTTAGAAACACCAGATTTGTAGTGGCATTTATCAAATTAACCCAAAACAAAAATAACTGGGCGAGCTGCTGGGTCCCTAATGTCAGCCGCTCGTTGTGCAACTCTCTCGTTTATTGACTACGTTGACAATGGCATGGGACCCAGATGTCAGAAATCCATTACGAGGAGCCATTTTTTTATTGGATTGAAATAAGGAGGCACTTTGCTTGCGTACTGCCATGACCTTGGCGGGTCCCTGCTGTCATCCTCTCCACGTACAATCATCTCCTGGTTGTGTACGCGTCAACTTGGTAGGCCCACAAGTCAGCCTCTAAACCCGTCGAGGACAAATACAGCCCATTAAAAAAATAATAGCCCATTCCATATGTTCAAACGGAAAGTTCAACATTCAGAGCAAAGTAGCAGGTCTGATCCACATATAGAGTACTGAACTTCCACGTTGACAACCATCATAGCCAAGTTAACTATCTACTTCCACTAATACTCTAGTAGCGTACAAGTACTAACTTACTCTTAGCTATCTAGACGATGCCGGCCGCCATCTGCGGTACACGCTAAACGCCGGCACCGGCATCCTCTGCCTCGCCTCAGACTTGCTAGAGGTGCGATAGGGCACGTTGCTCGTGCGCGTTGGCCCTTTCCATGCCGGCGTGGTCCACCGAAGCTTCGGCTTCTAAGCGGGAAACCCACTTGATGAGCTGGTAGTAAAAATCGGCGTCGTGAACGCGTGCGTGCCCGACAGCCTCCAGGGCTATTTGCCGGGCACCGACCTCCACGTGGTCAGCCCGCGTGCGGGCGCTCTGCTCGCGACTCAGAGCGTCGGTGCGCTACTGCTCCATGTCCCGCTGGCGGCGCAAATCGGCGATACGCTGCTCATCCGCCAAGCGGTCGCGCTCCAACAACTCCTGCTCCTCCGCCAGGCGGTCGCGCTCCAACAACTCCTCGATCTCCGCATTGCCATCTAAAGACCGATAGAATGCCTCCTCCCTCCGTCTGCCTTCCGGTGAAAAACCGAACACTAGTTCCGGCGGTGACCGCCTCCGGCCACGCC
The DNA here is from genome assembly GCF_018294505.1 of Triticum aestivum. Taxonomy (NCBI): domain Eukaryota; kingdom Viridiplantae; phylum Streptophyta; class Magnoliopsida; order Poales; family Poaceae; genus Triticum; species Triticum aestivum. Next base: position 150,078,347 of record NC_057811.1, read on the forward strand.
TATCACGGACGGGCGGGGGATGGCGGACGTGGCGAGAGTGAGGATAAGTGGCGAGCAACGTCGGGCCGGTGGGGGCTTATGAGGATAGGGCGAGTTGGGTCACGGTGCCACCATAGAAGGCCGAGAAACAGTACTTATAAGCGGAAGGTAGCGCGACAGTCATCGGAATTCAATGCATAATGAAGCAGGCATGGCTTAGCACGCCAGCTTGCCGTGGAAAACTAGAGAAACTTAAATTCTGACTGTGCCGTCCCGTCCCGTCCGTGCTGGGTCGCACGCCGGCCTTACGGTCAAATGAGTGCACTCGAATCATCTCCCTCCTTGTCAATAATGATTCCACGGATTTAAAAGGCCCACAACAATTAAAGCGCATCTTTTTTCGCATCAGTTAGCTGCCTTAATTACGGCCGGCTGCATGCGGGCACTCAAAATCGCTCGCAGCCAGTACGCGGAGCAGCATGCAACGAATCGCAGCCGAGGGCATTAATTGATGAACTTTAGCTGGGAGATAAGGCATTTGCGAACGTTTTTGCTAGCAGTTTCTTTAGATTCGAATGGCATTTTCTTCAGAGCAGCTTGTCAGTTTCTTCAGTGGTAGGCATTTCTATTCAAAAAACTGCCACTTCGGATCTTGCGTCGCAACTAAAACAGCCAGGAGCGCATTAGTAGGCTAGCTAGTGATCGATCGGTAACTTGTAAACACTGAGCGAACAGATATAAGGAACTATTAATGCATCTCAATGATTCACAGATCATATACAAATATGTAGCTCCAAAAGCAAAGATCAGCCACAACTAAAACCAACTAGTACGATTCCCATACATAAGATCAACATGTTAATGCATCTCAATGATTCACAGATCATATACAAATATGTAGCTCCAAAAGCAAAGATCTAGAAAAAACATATGTTCTTCCTACTAACATGGATGCTTCTCTTGGCCAACATTCAGTATAGACTGAAAGACAAATTTGTTTGTGAAGTCTACAATTCCTCTTGCAAACGTAACTGGTTTCACCAACAGCTGGAACCATGGGAATGAACCACACATGATGGAGGAACATCCACTGCAATATGATTTGGTCTTCTCTTGATCACACGGCGAGACTATTTTCGGAATACAAACTTTAACTTAGGCAAAATGATGCCCATTGTATAATCAGACCAAAGCAATGAAGCACCTAGTGTTGGCCAATAAATAGTACAATACTACTTTTCTGCAGTCCATGAAGTGACTATCCAATCTTTCTGTGTCTATTTTCAAATGGCACTGCATGCAGTGACTATACTATTCTCTTGTGCAGTTCAACCAAAATTGCGGTCACTTTGTGTGTTTGCTAAATAGCAACGGGCAGACATCTCTGTCTGCACAAATATCAAGCAGCTAGTAAACATATACCCCACCTTGTATTTTCGGTTTAAACATGTCTCTTCCGCTTAGATCTGTCATGTTTTGCACTGGACAATTTGATACAGTCATGTTTTGCCCTGGACAATTTCATACTGAATTGATTTGCTTGTTCAGAGCAGAAATATAGCGCCTATTCTTCATCAGACCACGGATATCCATGTTCGCAGTGATGGAAGAGGTGAAATCGATACAACCGAAATTGAGCATCCAGTCATTGAATCATGTCCTGCACCTCCAATGTAGGTCCACCCTGCCAATAAATTCACACGCAAACCACTAGTATTACTATCTAATGACAGTACAAAAGAGTAGCAAGATAGTAGCAAACCATGTACCTTCTTAATGAACAACTCATAGTGCCACCAATTGGATATAAAGTTTTGGGAGAAAACATGCTCCTAATGTTGAACCAGTTGGACTTTTTGTGCAGTTCCACTAAACTCGAGCATCCCTGTTTGCATAGATATTGAAAGTGTGATTACTATAAAAGTGGCACTAGTTGAAGCATAGACTCACAAATATAAGCACTCTAACCACCTTTTTGAAGGAATAAATAAGGCCATCACCGCCTTGACAATTTAGTGACACTGTACAAAAGGAAATGACTTAACATTACATCATGATGTCAGGTATGTAGTCGACAGGCATTAGAGACAAACTTACAGACCTCCTCCGATAACATAATGAACATTAATTTTAACAAAGGTGTGACTAGCTTTACCGGGATAATTTGAGTGAACTCTACACCCTCTGTTCCTTAATATAAGAGGTTTTTGCGGTTCAGTTTAAAGTACCCAAACGTCTACTAGTATTTAGAAAAATAGGTAGTAGTTTTCTTGGGCACATACCTGGGAAAGCTTGCCACCCTTTATTTATGTCCATACGCTAATGCAACACCATTCGAAATTTCGAATACTACAAATATACACTAATCCAGTGGCTAGTGCAATAGTAGAGTAGTTATTTTATTACAGGGTACAGTACAATGGTTTTATTGAACAGATTTCAATAAACTCTGGCACTGAAAGATTTCTATAAGAATTAACAATACAAAATGTAAAGGTAACATGTTTCAGCATTGGTATACTAGCTGTGCATGAGCATTAAACCAAATACAAAAGTCTGAAGGTAACTAGCATTATTAACTAATGACAGTATAAAAAATTGCAAACCATGTACCTCCAAGGTAAATATCATTTCGAACTCGGGGGGACCTTAAAAATTGCTATCCCAATCTTGATAATCGATCAAACATAAAAACTTGATCGAACGAATCAAGAGAACAACCGGAGGAGGAGGTGCCCACTCTTGACCTTTCCTCTTGTCTTCATAATGTTTTGTGCAGTTTAACCAAAATAAAATGACATGAGCGCCTTGGCATTTTGGTGACACTGTACAAAAAAATTAACTTATCTCATGAAAGTGAGGTATGTAATCTATAAGCATTAACAGTGCAAAAATCTGAAGGTAGTAACAAGTTTCATCGTTGGTATACTGGCTGTGCAACATCATTAGAATGCCTTAGTTGAAAAATCTTTAATACATCCACAATCAATAGCTAACCCTGAAATAATCCAGTGACATTAAATGGCATTGCTTAAATTTATCGGTGGCATTAGACTGAGTGCGGCATTAGTTAAATGTGGCATCACTTTAGCAGTAGCATTGCTTGACTTGACTGCTGGCGTTATACTAACAGCAAAAAAGTTAGACTAAGAGCATGCGAGGCCCATTCGGACAGTGGGCGCACCAGTACGATGTACCTCCACGGACGCATAGAGTGGTGAGGGAGGTATGGTTGCCCAGAGCAACAAATATCCAGGCAGCATATGTGGATTACGTCCCATTTTTGTTATGTTTAGCCACCTTTTTCCTATGTGAGGACAACAAACCGATCGACCTAGTCATTCTCTATTCCATTGTCATGCCTTTCTGCCCTTCTTCAACCAAGAGACACGAGACTCGTTCCTTAGCTACTGATTTTCCCTTCTCAACCTAGATGCGGGTTCGATGCCTACTCTCTTGGACAATACAGCCTCCCTTCCTTTCCTTATTCAACCCAGACATGGATTAGTCTGCATGAAGTAGGGTTTCCTTTAATAGTGCAAATTAAGGTTTTCGTCTGCGTGACCAACAGAGCAGAGGATAGCAAATTGGGAAGATGGTGGAGTGGAAAAAGATCCACATGCAGCGACATGGCAGATGGGGCAATAGAACAAGGGTATGGTTCAAAAAGAGGTAGCATACCCGAGGGTCGGCGGGAAGTGGCTTCGCTCATGGTCATCGTCCTCCACACGCACTACGATAGCGAGCTTGGGGACGGAGGCCATCCCGTGCGGGCGCTAGGTCTGAGAGGACGGCCTTGTCGTCAGTGCGTGACCTCGCTCGCCGACGACGAGTGCGTCAACACTGCACGTCCTTTTCTTCCCCGGCGGATCTATGACCACTGGTGAGGAGGGAGAGAGAGGCCATCTTTTTTAGATCTGGAGAGAGGGTGATAGTGTGAGAAGCAAGTGGGCAGCCCTTAGCAAGAAAGCTCTGAAGCTCCAGCCTATATATCTTTTTTATACTACTAGTACTAGAGGTGGAGTAGTGGTAGAGTAGTTTATATTTTCTCTGCAAACAGTACCAGTTAGTCGTGCTTCAAAACTGAACGGCACGCCATTAAAAAAATAAAGTCGAGAAATAATGCGGCACCTCGGGCCAACGCGGCCAGATCGCATTTTGCACGAGAAATTACACACGATGTTTCGTTGACATGTGGTCCCGTTCCAACATGTCAGTGAGACGACGGTGAGTCCTTTTGTACAATTTCCGAAAGGACGTGTAGGCCGAGGCGCCTCTTCGTGTACCGTGGCAAACTGGCAACCGTCCACCGACTCTTCGCCTTTCCCTCTCGATTTTTGGAACTGCTGTCGCACGCTCTTCCTCCCTCCTCCATTTGCCTTCACCCTTCCTTCTGCCATTGTTCGATCGTCTTCTCCATGGAGGGAACAAGCCGGAAACGACCCCATTATTCTTGCCCCGATCTGAAAGATGACGTGGTGGGGGAACTCATTGATCGGTGCAACGTCATCACCTCGGCTAGCATGGCAGGTTCGTTCAAGCCCATTCTCGACTCAACTAATAACATCATTACAAGGAATCCAAGGGTCTAGGAGCGGTTTGATCTCCCTTATCTTCTTTGCTATAAGCTTGTTCGCATGGGCGCGTACGACGGAGGCCTCGCCTTGTGCAAGTTGATACCGCTTGATAATGATACGTGTGATGTCAAGATGCCATCGCTTAAGGGTAAGTCCTGGGCTAGCACAAATGGAGATTGGGTTGTTTATATTGGGTACAATTGCGAGTGGGAACTTGTGAATGTGTACACTCGTCAGCGGATTCCACTTCCAAAATTCTCCGAGTGCCCTGAGGTTGAGCACACAGATGATCTACGTACGTTCAAATACGATCATGGTGACTGTCGTCTACTGAAGATAGAAATTTGTCGAATTCCCAACCGCTCTTGGAATTACAAGAACTATCAAGTTGTTGCTATCTTCGACAATCTTGTTGCCGTCCTTCGTGGTTCGACTGGATGGATATTGCTCAAAAATCAGTTTCTATACACGGATGTGTACTGTGATGCAATTGAATACGAGGATCTTGTGTTTGCTGCCACCACTCGTGGCACTGTTTTTGCATGGGATCCTTGTAGTTTCGGTACGTTTGTCTTCCACCTTAATTATAATTGTTCCATCCACATGCATGCGGGTTAGCAAGTTTCCCTTTACTAATTAACCTTCTTCTTGTGTTTCCAAGGTCCTGTGAACATTCCACCACCTATACTTGAAAAATTTTATAAGCAAGGGGGAGATGACGATGGTGATGATCACGAGCATGAGGAGGAGCAGAACTTATATACTCAGTGGCGCCTGGCAACTAATTCCGATGGATCACCTCTTCTTGTCTGTATACAGTGCACTCAGACTGTTACTACTGAGGAAGCAGGTGTTGTCTCCCATGGTCGCCCTCTCCTGACCTATTCCAACACCCGTTGCATGGTATTCAGGACGGATACTAGTGTGCTAGCGCAAACACCTTCTCCCTAGTTCAGTATTGATAGTCTTGGAACAAACTCGCTCTTCCCTGGACCAAACTATCCAATGATGGTGAAAGGCGATCCAGCTGCTGTTGACACAACGTTACTACCATTTATGAGAAGCAACTGTATCTATACCTCGGACATTTCGGTGGTTCCCTACCCTGGTCCTAATATATGCCGCTTCAGCCTAGATGATCAGTCCTGCGTTGCTCTCGATATTGACAATAGCTGGCCTTTCCCGGAGCACATATGGTTCAAAGCAAGCGTTTCCAACGCCGAGGATTGGTTGAGTTGAAGTTCATTTCATTGCTTGTTATTTGTTATGTGATGAAAACTTTAGTATTTGCTAGAATGTTTTGTTGGAAATAATCTATAATCCAACATGTATCCTCATTGTCGTTGTGTGTTGATGACTTGTTGTATTTAATGAATGGTACATTTCAGTTGCGAATGCATGTCATAGACTCAATTTATGAATGGTTTTCGAGTCACTTCTTGGAGTGTGAGTATCGTAGTAGTATAGCCAGCATCCGGTTAGTATATGAAGTTGCCACATCACATAGAGCCAACCCTAATATTGGAGTATGCTAGCCCTCCACCGGCGCGCCGCTTCAAATGGCGGAGGAAGTGAGAGGTCGCGTCACCTTGTGTCCAGATCTGAGATGCCACGTGTACCAGATGAATGACTCCAAGTTCGACCACCGTGATGCTAGGTGCGAGCCAAGGAACACTGTTGGAGAGACCCCCCTCATAATTTTCCTACATTGTCGACGACGAGGTGCCTATGGTGACTTCGTAAATTTCAAGATGATAGTGCCGTGCGTGTGTGCGTTCATAGGGGTGAGTGTATGCACGTGTATATGAGCGCTTGCGTCTGTACTGTGTAAAAAAACGTAAATGCATGTCAGAAAGAGACTAGTCAGTATACTCAATATTGTGCACCTCGGAGAGGAAAACGATAGAACTAGTACGTATTTATTTACGGTGCATATTCACTCATTTTGCTCCATATGTACTCCGTCTCGGTGTAGTCTGGTCACTTGTTGAAATCTCTAGAAGGGCAAATACTCCTTTCTGGTTTACAGGGCTATACTAGCAAGTAGTTGTACGTACTAGACAATAGTGGGCTCACATAGCAATTTTGTCTCATGCAAGAGCCTGGCTATATGCGTGCTCCAATGTTCGCAACTGCAACGTTCGGTTTGCGCTTGGCTCTTCGCCTCTTCGAGAAGACGAACAATGATGTTACTACTACTGCTTCTACAGTGTCGAATCCACTGCTGCATCTCCATCCACCGCGAGCGGGACGGATAGCTTGTTGTAGAAGTACTACTAAGCAAAAGCCTGTCCTCGTTCGCGAGCAACCGCGCGCATGGGTGAGGGAGAAGGCGTGTAGTAAAATCAAGCTTCTCCTCGTTGTACGAGTTGACGCGACACATCATAGCACTGGCCCCACATGCTTGCCTCTAAACTTGGCTGAAAGACCCGCACTGTACAATATATTTGCTGCAACCTCTAACATTTACCCACCACAAATTAAAATATATGTGGTCGTATGCATCATTCTGATGGAGAGGCCGGGGAGTCCCCCCTTTTTGAAAAAAAATTAAAATATATATTCCTGTCTTGACCAGATGAGCGTGCAAACTACAATCACCAGGGTGTCAGGTAGGGCCAGAAGACTATTTTAATTTTTTTTATACTTCGAGACGGCCACATAGCATGGAGCTGACCCCAACGATTTTAAGCTTACAGGCACGATACACGCTATCCTAGACTACTCTACACATGAAACTACCACACGAGCGTCCGGGCTGCGCTTGGCTCTTCGCCTCTTCGGGAAGTCGAACAATGATGGAGTACTACTGCACTGGAGGAGTACTATAGTACGCTTCTGGCCATCTGACACCGGTTGAACTGCTGCATGTCCACCGCGTGCGGGAGGGAGAGCGTGTAGCGAAAGCTTCTCCTAGTCTTGCCAGCCACCATGCTCATGGGCGAGGGAGGGACGCTCCTGCCTTTGCGTGTATGACAGGTGGGCCCGACAGGTGTGGGCCAACCTGTCATACAACCAAAGGCAGGTGCAGTTAAGTCCGCAAGGGAGAGGATAATCAAACTTCTCATTGATGTACGAGTTGACGCGACACATCAAAGCACTGCACTCGATATATTTCAATAATTTGCGTTTACCGATGCATTAATTACAACGCATGCATGCATGCCGTGACTCTCCTTTTGATACTTGCATGTGTTGATTTAATGCACCTTGAAGTAGTATAAAATATGTGACGGCAAAGCTTTGTAATACCTCGGCCCAAGTCGAGAGATGGTTGTGCACGAGGAGGGCGAGATCATGCAGACCGAACAGGACCCAACGATGGAGCTCTCTAAGGTCTCGATGGACCTCACCGTGCTCAACTGCCCCTTGTGCCTCCGCCCCTTGAATTTTGGTTTCTCAACGAGTTGTGCTGAACTTCTTGTGAATTGTGGTGGTTTTCGGTAATGAAAATCGGAAGGGGCAAGCCCTTCTTTGATCAAAAAAATTAATCGTCCTTATATATTCATCAGTCTTGCTATAAGTCGCAGTAGATGCTATATAGGTCCGTCGGATCTTACATCAAGATCCGTGCTTTCAGATTTTCTTTTTTCTCTCTTAAATCTCAGTCGAGTGAGACATAGCCACGCCATTAAAAAGAGGCTCGGGCGCCATTAATGGAGACCTTGGGAGAGAGGTGGACGGCAGATGGAGGTCAAAGGGCTCTCCTCCCGATAAGCACGCGCAGGGGTCTGATCGCACGCCTCTCGTACTCAAATAGCTACCCTGCACAGCGCCTCCTAGCTAATAAAAAATGGGGACGCGTGGCGGCACGTAAATGGTACTAGTAAGTAGAACACCCACGGTTTCAATAATACTTGTGTTTCCGATTGTAACGTGACAGCACTTGTTCCAAAATGACTTTGTTGATTGTTAATGGGTGCGCCTTCGCAAATCGGACTACAAATTTACCACAGCATGTTGGTGCCATGTCATGGCACCAAGCCAAGTTTCATTATTTTCATGCGTGTTTTGGATTTACAGGAATTAAAAAACTAAGTTTCTCAATGTTTCCAACCCAGCCACGACGCCCAGAATTTTGAATTTCATTCCCATTTCTTGCATGGAACCTAGAAATTTACCCGAGGACACACATGTGATTTTTCAACCAACTTTGGTGCACTGGAACATGTGCTTGTATTTCAAATTTGAATTATGCACACAAAGGTGACACGTTCCCTCCCAGAACCATGAGCCTTCTTGAGAGAAGCTCCGATTTGCAAGAAGCTTATACCAAAATTTGTTCCTATTCGGCCAATTTTTTTTGCCACGGCATGGTACTACCATGACATGACACCATGCCAAGTTTCATGATTTTAAAAACAAGTTTCTCAATGTTCTCGACCGAGCCACGATGCCCAGATGTTTGAATTTTATTCTCATTTTTTGCATGGGACCTACTCCCTCCTTCCATCTATATAGGGCCTAATGTGTTTTTCAAGACAGCCTTTGACTATTGACAAGATTAATAGCACATGAGATGTATACTATGAAAATTATATTATTGGAAGCTCCTTTGACATACAACTTTGAAGGTATGCTTTGTGTAAGTTGCATGTCATATATTATTGCTCTAACATTTGGTCAAAGTTAGCCTCGAAAAACGCATTAGGACCTATATAAATGGAAGGAGGGAGTAGAAATTCACCCGAGGACACAAATGTGATTTTTCAACCAACTTTGGTGCACGGGAGCATGTGCTTGTAGTTCAAATTTGAATTATGCACATTAAATGACCAAAAACTCAATTAATGTGTAAATAAGGCCAAACGAAGCCGGAATAATTCCAAAATTTCACAGGGCACTCATGTAGTTCTATGTTGCCTTTGTAAATAAACTCAAGGGGGACAACGTATATCGTTTCGCACTCAAAGGTGGCACGTTCCCTCTCAGAACCACGAGCCTTCTTGAGAGAAGCTTCGGTTTGCGAGAAGCTTATACCAAAATCTGTTCCTATTCGGCCAATTTTTTTACCACAACATGGTAGTACCATGACATGACATCCATGCCAAGTTTCATGATTTTCAGACGTGTTTTGGATTTACAAGAATTTTAAAACCAAGTTTCTCAATGTTCTCGGCCGAGCCACGATGCCCAGATGTTTTAATTTTATTCTCATTTCTTGCATGGAACCTAGAAATTCACCCGAGGACACAAATGTGAATTTTGAACCAACTTTGGTGCACGAGAGCATGTGCTTGTAGTTCAAATTTGACTTATGCACATTAAATGACCAGAAACTCGATTAATGTATAAAAAACGACAAATGAACCCGGAATAATTCCAAAATTTAACAGGGCACTAATGTAGTTCTATGTTGCCTTTGTTAAGAAACTCAAGGGGGGGTTAGCGTATATCGTTTCACACTCAAAGGTGGCACGTTCCCTCTTAGAACCACGAGCTTCCAAATCGGCCCAATTTTTTACCACAACATGTTAGTGCCATGACATGACACCATGCCAACTTTCATGATTTCCAGGCGAGTTTTGGATTTACATGAATTTAAAATCAAAGTTTCTCGATGTTCTCGGCAGAGTCATGATGCCCAGATGTTTGAATTTCATTCTCATTTCTTCCATGGGACCTAGAAATTCAACCAAGGAAACACATGTGATTTTTCAACCCACTTTGGTGCACCGAAGCACGTGCATGCAATTCATATTTAGATTATGCACATTAAAAGTCCAGAAATTCAATTAATGTATAAAAAGGCCAAATGAACCCGAAATAATTCCAAAATTTAACAGGGCACACATATAGTTCTATGTTGCCTCTGTAAATAAAATCAGGGGGGAGGCAGCGTATATCGTTTCGCACACAAAGGTGACACGTTCCCTCTCGGAACCACGAGGCTTGTTGAGAGAATCTCCGGTTTTGCAAGAGGCTTATACAAAAACTTGTCCCAATTCAGCCAAAAATTATACGTATGAAAACAGGGTTTAGATTATCCCAAACATCTCGCTTCCTAGACCAATTATGTACTATGATTTGAATTCAACATAAAATGGATACAAATATTTGAATTGGAGAGCGTATGGTACATGTAGTTCATAGTGAAATATGATTACTGCTATATGTTTTTTTTGTTATCAAGATAATATTTAAATTATTGCATAACTTGACAACAATCGTATTCAAATAAGGAAAATTGATTCAAATTTAGTCCATATGGTAGACGAAAATATATATGTTCACATGGTGGAGTAAAATGTTCATATATGATGGAAGATCAAAATGTACGACTACATCAATTATAAACCGCAAGGTCACCTAACGATATATTTGAATTCAACATAACGTGGATTCAAAAATTGAAATTCGAGATCATGGCATTTGTAATCATATAAAAAGAGACATTACTCTTTCTTTGGTGGGAATTGATTTGTTTTTTGTTGTTGTTGAGGGAAGTGCGAATCGATTTGGTACTGTGCAGGGTAATCTTGTTCTCCCGATTTTTTTTACATTTTTCTTGTAGTTTTTTCAATGGCATCTATAGCAATATAGTAAAAGGGGACATTACTCTCTTGTGTCTTGTATGAATTGTTTTTTTTACACGTTAAGTTTGTTCTGCCGAACAAGGAATCCGCACCTTGTTATCCCGAAATTTTCAAGCTCGAGTATCTTTTGTCTCACCTGCTTTGAAACTCCCGCTTCTTCAACCCGCGCCGCGCCTTGTTATCCCGAAATTTGGACGCGCGCGAGAACTCCCTCCTCATCCGAAATCGCTCCCGCAGCCCAGACACGCGAAATCCCCCTTCTACCCCTCAGCCGGAAATGAAGCTCCACGTCGCGGTGTCAAAACCGATGGGGGTACGCTGGTAACTTACCCTACATTTCGGACAAGCGCATCCCTAAGCTTGGCTCCCCCTCCCCCTTCGCCCCCCCATTCGTACACCGAGGCCGCCATAACCCGCGAAACCCCACGCTCCTCCGTCGGCCTCCCGACCGCCGCCCAGCCGGAGACTCTTCCCCGACTACGTCGTCCACCGCAATAGCTCGCCGTCCCTCATCCACCGCATCGGATGAGGATCCGTTGTCGATCTCGTCGTCCCGCCGGATCAGCCGCCCCGTCCTCCACCTCCAAGGAGCTGCCCCGACGTTTGCCTCGTCTATCGCGCCACCTCAATCCCCACAGCGCCGTCTTGACCTGGCCCACCGGAACCGCAGCACCCTCACCAATTCCTCCGATGAAGCCGAGGCCAACTCGGCGCCACCAAGGAGGTTCTGCACTCACCGCTGCATTTTATCTTTTATTCGATCTCACGGGGCTGCCGGTGCTTGATATCGAGCAGACATGGTGTGTCTCCATCGACGGCGCCGTCGCCGACCAGATCATCCACGGCGTCTCTCCCCCATGTCGTTGCTTCCTCGGTGGCAACTTCCACAATGGCACTAGTTGCAGCTGCTCCGGCTCTCGCTCGCGCTGCGGCTCTGTTCTTGCTGTCGGTCGCGCTGCTGCACTGCTCCTGCTTTCGTTCGTGCTGCTGCTCTGCTCTTGCTCTCGCTTGCGCTGCTGCTGCTGCACGACCTCCGGCAGCTACAGGAGTTGCTGCTTTAGCACTCGCTCGCGGTGCTACTGCACGAATTGCTTTCTGCTAGTGCGTTCCCTGCTCGAGCGTCTGCTGATTTAGATCACTGCTTCTCTGCTACTAGTGCTCGAACGCCCTAAACATCTATTGTAATGCTCTGTTACTAGTTCAATCAGTTTTGACAGTAAAATTCAGTTTTGACTGTGAAGTTCATTTTCTTCAGTTAAGTTCAGAGTGAACAGTACTTACAGCATCTGTCGGAGCGGCCGTGGCGCGGCTGATGGGTTTTACATCTAGCACTTTTTGGTGATGTATTTTACATCATCTATTGCAGATGATATTAGGGTCCCACTTCAGATTAACGTTGTCCGTCTTGTCATGCTTCAGCCTCGTCGCCGTACACCTTAGCGGAGCTGCTCCAACGATGGAACCGTCCATCACAACGGAGCAGTACCCTCGGCGCCGTTTCCAGAGGCCTCGGATCTTCTTCACCGCCTCCAACAGTCAGACCAGCATCATCACCATCCTCCACGTCCAACCCAATGATGCTGAGGTCCACAAGGCTATGCCAAAGAGGTTGTACACTCGTCGCATCACTTTGTTTCTCCATTCCTCTGTTCTTCCAATTCATGTGAGCCAAACACCCGGGTTGACTGAAATCCTATGTTTCCAAATGCTCTATTTTGCACGTGCATTCCTATCCTATTCCTATGTTTTTCCTGTCCCTGCGTTTATAGAATCCTCCAATTCTAAGGAGCCCTTACAGATTTACTTCATTTTCAGATAGGCGTCAAAGAAAACTCTGTGTGTTATGTCCTGCTCCTGCCATGCCGTCATCCACCCCACCTGAGGTGCACCATCGACAGAAGCGTTCACTGCAGCAGAGATCCCCCCTACAGACTTCCTTTCGCCGCCTCAAATCATCTTCCCCGTTGCCGGCAGCCACGCCAACTGCATTACCATCATCGACTGAGCAGATGAACCTGAGGACTACACAGTTCCGGAAGAGAGGTCGCAGTCTTTTGTGTTTGCTTACATTATACATCGGTTATTATTACCTGCTACTTTATCATTCAATCTTGAGTTTTGAATTGCCCATGGGTCTCATATCGAGCCAGCAACGAATAGTATCTGTCTACTATCTGGTTCATCTGGGGTCTTCTATGTGGTTCATGTTGGGTGGGCAACAAACAATAGATGATCCATTGTCTATCTTTTTAAACTGAAGCTATAATCTACCTGCTATCATTAGTTTTGGATCCATCCACTCGTTTGCTACCATCAGTCTTGATTTTTGCATGCACCCCTTAGGCCTTACAAAATCTAACTATTTTTTTATTATGCATGTCAGATATTGTACACAATCGTACTAAACATGTAGAGAAAAAGAGAAGACCGTTGCGTGCGAATATAATGTCATGCAGACGCCGCTCCATGGTGGGCGAAGTGGCCCCCCTCCTGCATTTCCAGATTGTATTCCAAAGGAAGATAACTGTTCAGATGGAGATTCAGAAGGAGCCGACCACGCCTGTTTACCACCTGAGGTGTTTGCTCTAACCTGGCATGCTGATGTTGGTCATATCATGCATATGGCGCCTTGCATTGCTTACATTATACATCTTATATGTCATCAGCTTAATTTAGATTTGCTTTGTGTGAATGCCACCTATTTGGTTTCTATATCATACTCCCACCATTCCTAAATATTTGTCTTTTTAGAGATTTCAACAAGTGACTACATACGGAACAAAATGAGTGAATCTACACTCTAAAATATGTCTATATACATCCGTATGTGGTAGTCCATTTGAAATCTCTAAAAAGACAAATATTTAGGAACGGAGGGAGTATATGGGAATTATGCAATGCCATCTTCTTTAGCCAGGCATCATATACGTGAATCATGCAATGCCATCCTGTTTAGCCAGTCATCGTATATGTGAATTGTATTGTGCCATATTTTTTTCCATAATGTATTCCATTTGTCAACATTGTTTATACATTCATCTACTCTTCCTGTGCATCAGCCATTTGAGTCGGTCATGGGAAAATCTGGAGTGAAGACAAGGTCTTCTGAGCAGTCAGTGCTACCTATCGATGCAGATTTCTAGCTGGTTACAGATAGCTCCTCAGAGGAGGATTCAGAGAGAGATGACCAGTCGTATTCCCCCACCCCCCCCGGAGGTGCATGCTCTAACTTGGCTGGGTTATATTGCTCATATCATGCATATGGTGTCTTGCATTGCCATGCCATCTGCTTAGATTACACATGCTTTGTGTGAATGCCTCCTGTTTTCTTTCTATATCAGATATGTGAATTATGCAATGCCATGATTTTCAGCCAGTTATCATATATGTGAATTATGCACCGCCATGGAGCCAGGCATCATATATGTGAATTATCTCATGCCATCTTTTTTTTCATTACGTATTCCATTTGTCGACAAACTGTGTATATTGAACTACTCTTCATGTGTATCAGCCATTTGAGCCGGTTATGGAAAAATCTGGAGTGAAAACAAGGTCTTCAGAGCAGGCAATGGTACCTGTTGAAGCATATATCTCGATGGTTACAGGGAGCTCCTCAGAGGAGGATTCAGAGACAGATGACCAGTCCTATATCCCACCTGAGGTGTATGCTCTAAGTTGCAATGTTTATATTTCTCATATGATGCATATGGTGTCTTGCATTGCTTAGTTTAGACATCAGATACACAATATTGAATTCTATCTGCTTAGTTTAGAGATCATACATGCGAGTGCCAGCTGCTTAGTATATGAATCAATTATGTCAAGTATATCATGCCATCCTGTATACTTAGACAACATGTTTGTGAATTATTTCATCCCAACCTATTTTAGAAAGACATCATATAGTTCTGTCATGTCATCCTGTTTAGGTACTCATCATATGTTGAATTATGCCATTATATCCTGTTAAGTTATCCATCATATATCTGAAACTGTGTCATGCTATCCTGTTTAGTTAGGCATCATATATGTGAAGTTGTGTCATGCTGTCCTGTTTGGTTAGACAACATATATGTGAATTACCACATCTGTCTATCATACAATGTTTGTACGTTCAATTTCTTTTCTTGTTTATCAACCATTTGAATTGGAGGGGGTGATGGCAGTATCTAAGGGAGCAAAAACCCGTTCTTCACAAAAGACAGTGCTACCCGTCGATGCAGATAGAACCATGGTTGTACTGGCCCACAAACTAGCCCCACCACACATAATCGAGACTCTTCCAGATTGCGCACTTACACTGTTGGGCAGAGAACCAGCTACAACCCATCTAACCGCAACCCCAGCGGATAGTAACCCACTTATAGTTGACAAAGCACCATGTCCACCACAGAGTACCCCCACATGAGCAGTTTGTAAAGCTACTGCAGTGCCCAAAGCACGAAGACCACCACAGCTAACCCAAACTCCATGTTTAAAGCAGAAGAGCAACTGTTCTCAGGTCAGATTCCGTAGCTATGGTCCATACTCCTTTGCGGTTGCATCACTGTATTTACTCATACCAACTACTTTCGAATTCGAAGGATCCAATTGAAACTCCAATGGCGCAACAAGTATGTTTTAAACCTATTTCTTTAACTGGATTGCTGTTCTAACTTGTTGCTCTATGTTGATTTCAGTTTAAGTTGTATAAATAGTTATGTTCTCATGTGATGCACATTACAAGTGCTGCCAATGTTGTGTAGTTTCTCACACTTATATTCTGTCTATGCTGCTGTGTCTTAAAAATGTATGAGTTGAACTGTGTCTCTATCTTGATTAGGGAACATAAGCTAGAATGATATGGACTACAGTGACCATAGTACATAGATATATGTTTGTTTCATGCTGTTATCCTGTCCACCTTACTACTGAACCGGTTTACCGAAATGAGTTTCGTATACTACAAGCTAAACCTGTGATGTGTCTGCTTGTTTCTCTTGTAGTATGCAAACAGAATATTGGAGAAGAGCACCCCACTATGCAATGGTAGAGAAAGTAATGCAGATAAGGTTCAAGATAGTGAGACAACCCTGTTGGTCTCCAAGAAAGGTGATAAAAACGATCTTGTAGACAGTGAGAAAACCCCACAGTCATGCGTTGATGTAGTGTTCGAGTTACTGGCCAGTATCGCCGGCACAAGCTCTTCGAACTCGCTGCCTGAATCACTTTGGCTTCTCCAGTCTCAGCTACAAGCTGAAAGGCATCAGTCAGCTGTGCTGCGGCAAGAAGCCGAAGGACTGAGGAAGTCCCTACAGAATTCAGATGCGTACTTTCTTGTGCAACAGCAAGCGCTGGAGGATTTAAGCGCCAAACAAGAGAAAGTTAATAAGCTTGCTAAGCATCTTGCCAGCATTATGGGTACCCAGGATATTGTTTCTTGAACTCTTCTGAAGTGGTTTCAGTTCTGGACTTGTTTTGCTGCGGCATTTATATGCTGCTTTGTTCCCTATATTTGCACTGGTGGCGAACTTTGATGCCCAGTGGATGTAATATGTGTAATAGCCATGATAGCCTAGCATAAGTTGCTTACTTATTTATTTCCTTGTTGTCTTGTTTATTTGTTTGCTTGTAGTCCGTGCAGTTCTTTTTCCGCGGTTTGCTAGTGGCTGCAATAATCTATTTTTTAAAACTAGGCCACAATAACCATGGGCTAATATTTACTGCAGTGACACTGGGCCTCCTACGGCCGTAGAAACAGTGGGCCTTCTACGGGCCGTCGAAACAGTAGGCCTTCTACGGGCCGTAGAAACAATGGGCCTTCTACAGGTCGTATCATCAATGGGCCTTATACGGGCCGTATGATCGATTGGCCAAACATGGGCCAATAACTGGCCGCATTATGGCCGTAAACGGGCTAGAGTTGGAATCGTCCGTTCATGGGCCAGCCATAACGGGCCATCGTTAATAGGCCGTATTTGATGACGCTATGAAAACAGCCCAACGTATTAACGGACCACAAACGGGCCGACTGTAACCACGGGCTGAATTTGGCCCACAAGCAGAAAATAACAGTAACGGGACGTAAGTAAACGAATGCTGGAAATGAGCCCAAGAATAAATGGGCTCTGAGAAGGCCGAAAGATAACATGGGCTGGAAACAGCCCAACGGAATAACGGGCCGTTAATGGGTATAAAGTGATACACCGTTCATTACGGGCCAGTTTCACCACGGGCCGTTAATGGGTGTAAAGTGATACACTGTTCATTACGGGCCAGTTTCACCACGAGCCGTTAATAGGCCAAGAGTTACATAGGGCCTCATATGGGCCGAAAGACGTCATGGGCCATACGTGGGCCAGAAGTGAAAATGGGCTGGAATCATATTGGATGGCCCAGATGACGCTACTGGGCCTAATTCGGATAGGGCGTAACGGGCCTTGGGTTAGCGGGCTGTAAATGGGCTATATGCGAACAGGCCGTTAATAGGCTTTCCATGGGCCGGCCCGCCACCTTTTGACCAAGTCAAACGGGCCGGCCTTTTCACAGGAATGGGCCTCTGTTGGGCCGTGCCACGTGTCGACGTATCATAGGCGCCTTCTGTCCAATGAGTGGATGACATCTGTCCCAACGATGAGCCGACACATGCTCCTCCAGCCAATGATGATTTTACACGTGGAAAATCCCCATTGGTTGGGACTGTTAACGGGTTATCGGATCCAAAACCCGACCCGATAGCTTAACGGTGTTCCGTTATGGTGGATGCCACGTGTCGGTCACCCTTGACGAAAGCACTTATGTGACGCGCGATTTATCGTCATGGAAGTGGACACTTCCGTGATGATAATTTTGGTAATGTCATGGAACACTTCTACGACAGCACAGGTATGACTATCTTGATTCTGTCATAAATTTGTCATGGGGTGTACCTGCATGACAAAAAACGCGACCTACTGTGACAAACACGTATCATCACGGAAGTGTATTTTTTTGTAGTGCTGGCAGGCCCCCGGTGCCCATCTTTTGCTATATGAAGGGTTTTTACCTGGAAAAAAATAGGAGGAAGCTTTCGGGACGAAGTGCCGCTGTCTCGAGGCGGAACTTGGGCAGAACCAATCTAGGGCTCCGGCGAAGCTGTTCTGCCGGGGAAACTTCCCTCCCGGAGGGGTAAATCATCGCCATCGTCATCACCAACGATTCTCTCATATGTTACCTGTGGCTTGCTAGTAGTGTTGATTACTCCTTGTAGTTGATGCTAGTTGGTTTATTCGGTGGAAGATCATATGTTCTGATTGTTAATGTTGTTTAATACTCCTCTGATTATGAACATGACCACGCTTTGTGAGTAGTTATGGTTGTTCCCGAGGACATGAGAGAAGTCTTGTTATAAGTAAGCATGTGAATTTGGTATTAGTTCGATATTTTGATGAGATGTATGTTGTTTCTCCTCTTGTGGTGTTATGTGAACGTTGACTACATGACACTTCACAAAGATTTGGGACTAGGGGAAGGCATTGGGAAGTAATAAGTAGATGATGGGTTGCTAGAGTGACAGAAGCTTAAACCCTAGTTTGTGCGTTGCTTCGTAAGGGGCTGATTTGGATCCATATGTTTCATGCTATGGTTAGGTTTACCTTAATTCTTCTTTCGTAGTTGCGGATGCTTGTGAGAGGGGTTAATCATAAGTGGGACGCTTGTCCAAGGAAGGGCAGAACCCAAGCACCGGTCCACCCACATATCAAATTATCAAAGTAACGAACGCGAATCATATGAGCATGATGAAAACAAACTTGACAACAATTCCCATGTGTCCTCGGGGGGCGCTTTGCTTTATATAAGAGTTCGTTGATACGTCCATTTTGCATCATGCTTTTATATTGATATTTATTGTACTATGGGTTGTTATTACACATTATATCACAATACTTATGCCTTTTCTCTCTTATTTTATAAGGTTTACATGAAGAGGGAGAATGCCGGCAGCTGGAATTCTGGACTGGAAAAGGAGCAAATTTTAGAGACCTATTATGCACAACTCTAAAATTCCTGAAACTTCACGGAGAATATTTTTGGAATATATAAAAAATATTGGGTGAAGAAAATACCAGAGGGGGGCCACCAGCCAGCCACAAGGGTGGAGGGCACGCCCTACCCCCTAGTCGCGCCCCCCGTCCTTGTGGCCCCCTGGCAGACCTCCGACGCCCATCTTCTGCTATATGGTGTGTTTTGACCTGGAAAAAATCAGAAGGAATCTTTCGGGACGAAGTGTCGCCGTCTCAAGGCGGAGCCTGGGTAGAACCAATCTAGGGCTCCGGCGGAGCTGTTCTGCCGGGGAAACATCCCTCTAGGAGGGGGAAATCATCGCCATCGTCATCACCAATGATCCTCCCATCGAGAGGGGGTCAATCTCCATCAACATCTTCACCAGCACCATCTCCTCTCAAATCCTAGTTCATCTCTTGTATTTGATCTTGGTCCCAAAACCTCAGAGTGGTACCTGTGGGTTGCTAGTAGTGTTGATTACTCCTTGTAGTTGATGCTAGTTGGTTTATCCGGTGGAAGATTATATTGTCATATCCTTAATGATAATTAATACTCCTCTTATCTTGATCATAATATGATTTGTGAGCAGTTACGTTTGTTCCTGAGGACATGGGAAAAGTCTTGTTATAAGTAATCATGTGAATTTGGTATTCGTTCGATATTTTGCTGAGATGTATGTTGTCTCTCCTCTAGTGGTGTTATGTGAACATCGACTACATGACACTTCACCATTATTTGGTCCTAGGGGAAGGCATTGGGAAGTAATAAGTAAATGATGGGTTGCTAGAGTGACAGAAGCTTAAACCCTAGTTTATGTGTTGCTTCGTAAGGGGCTGATTTGGATCCATATGTTTCATGCTATGGTTAGGTTTACCTTAATTCTTCTTTCGTAGTTGCGGATGCTTGTGAGAGGGGTTAATCATAAGTGGGAGGCTTATCCAAGGAAGCGCATCACCCAATCACCGGTCCACCCACATATCAAATTATCAAAGTAACGAACGCGAATCATATGAGCGTGATGAAAACTAACTTGACAACAATTCCCATGTGTCCTCGGGAGCGCTTTGCTTTATATAAGAGTTCGTCTAGGCTTATCCTTTGCTACAAACAGGATTGGGCCACCTTGCTGCACCTTGTTTACTTTTGTTACTTGTTACCCGTTACGAATTATCTTATCACAAAACTATTCATTACCGATAATTTCAGTGCTTGTAGAGACTACCTTGCTGAAAACCGCTTGTCATTTCCTTCTGCTCCTCGTTGGGTTCGACACTCTTACTTATCGAAAGGACTACGATAGATATCCTATACTTGTGGGTCATAAAGACTCTTTTCTGGCGCTGTTGCCGAGGAGTGAAGCGCCTTTGGTAAGTGGAATTTGGTAAGGAAACATTTATATAGTGTGCTGAAATTTACTGTCACTTGTTACTATGGAAAATAATCCTTTGAGGGGCTTGTTCGGGGTATCTTCACCTCGACAGGAAGAGCAAAGAGTTGCTCCTCAACCTACTACACCTACTGAAAACATTTATTATGAATTCCCTTTGGGTTTGATAGAGAAACTGCTAGCTAATCCTTATGTAGGAGATGGAACATTACATCCCGATATGCACCTAATCAATGTGGATGAAGTTTGTGGATTATTTAAGCTTGCAGGTATGCCCGAGGATGTTGTCAAGAAGAAGGTCTTCCCTTTATCTTCGAAGGGAAAGGCATTGACATGGTATAGGCTATTGGATGATATTGGATCATGGAACTACAACGGACTGAAATTGGAATTTCATCATAAGTTTTATCCTATGCATCTGGTTCATCGTGATCAGAATTATATATATAATTTTTGGCCTCGTGAAGGAGAAAGTATCGATCAAGCTTGGGGGAGGCTTAAGTCAATGTTATATTCATGCCCCAATCATGAGCTCTCAAGAGAAATTATTTTTCAAAAAATTTATGCTCGGCTTTGTCATAATGATCGATCCATGCTCGATACTTCTTTTACTGTTTCTTTTATGAAGAAGACTATTGAATTAAAATGGGATTTATTGGAAAGAATTAAACGCAACTCTGAAGACTGGGAACTCGGTGAAGGTAAGGAGTCAGGTATAAACCTTAAGTTTGATTGTGTTGAATCTTTTATAGACACCGACACTTTTCGCGATTTTAGCACTAAATATGGACTTGACTCTGAGATAGTATCTTCTTTCTGTGAATCATTCGCTACTCATGTTGATCTCCCTAAGGAGAAGTGGTTTAAATACCACCCTCCCATTGAACTTAAAGTAGTAGAACCTATTAAAGTTGAAGAAGAAATTATTACTTACATTGTTGATCCTTTTGTTCCTACTCCTTATATTGAGAAACCACCTTTTCCTGTTAGAATAAAGGATCATGCTAATGCTTCAACTGTGCTTTGTATGAGTTATACTAGAACACCTACACCCTACTGATTTTCTTGTTCTTGATTCCCACAAGATAGTTTTTGTCCCATTATATTTGGTAGACCTTTCTTGAATACTGTTAATGCTAAGATAGACTGCAAGAAAGATATTGTTACTGTTGGTTTAGCGGATATGTCTCATGATTTTAATTCCTCTAAATTTCGTAGATAACCCCATGATAAAAAATTGCCTTGTAAGGATGACATTATTGGTCTTGCTTCTATTGTCGTGCTTCCTACTGATCCTTAGTATAATATTTGCTAGACCATGAAAATGATATGTTTATGAATGAAAGAAGGGAAATAGATGAAGTATTCTTTAATCAAGGGCCTATTTTGCAACACAATATTCCTATTGAAATCCTCAGAGATCCTCCTCCACCCAAGGGTGATCCCGTGTTTGAGCTTAAACAATTACCTGATACTCTAAAATATGCCTATCTTGATGAAAAAGAAGATATATCTTGTTATTATTAGTGCTAACCTTTCAGAGCCTGGAGAAAAGAAATTATTGAAAACTCTGAAGAAGTACCATGCCGCTATTGGATATACTATTGATGATCTTAAGGTCATTAGTCCCACTCTATGCCAGCACAAAATTAATTTGGAACGTGATGCTAAACCAGTTGTTGATCATCAATGACGGTTAAACCCTAAGATGAAGGAAGTGGTAAGAAATGAAATACTAAAGCTTCTGGAGGCAGGTATAATTTATCCTGTTGCTGATAGTCAGTGGGCAAGTCCTGTTCATTGTGTCCCTAAGAAAGGAGGTATTACTGTTGTTCCTAATGATAAGAATGAATTGATTCCACAAAGAATTGTTACAGGTTATAGAATGGTAATTGATTTTCACAAATTAAATAAAGCTACTAGAAAATATCATTACCCTCTACCTTTTATTGATCAAATGCTAGAAAGATTATCTAAGCATACACATTTTTGCTTTCTATATGGTTATTCTAGTTTCTCACAAATACCTGTGTCAAAAGATGATCAAGAGAAAACCACTTTTACTTGCCCTTTCGGTACCTTTCCTTATAGACATATGCCTTTTAGTTTATGCAATGCACCTGCTGCCTTTCGAAGATGTATGACTGCTATACTCTCTAATTTTTGTGAAAAGATTGTTGAGGTTTTCATGGATGATTTCTCCATTTACGAAACCTCTTTTGATGATTGCTTAAGCAACCTTGATCGAATTTTGCAGAGATGTGAAGAAACTAATCTTGTCTTGAATTGGGAAAAGTACCACTTTATGGTTAATGAAGGTATTGTCCTAGGGCATAAAATTTCTGAAAGAGGTATTGAAGTTGATAAAGCTAAAGTAGATGGTATCGAAAAGATGTCGTGTCCTAAAGATATCAAAGGTATAAGAAGTTTCCTTGGTCATGCTAGTTTCTATAGGAGGTTTATTAAAGACTTCTCTAAAATTTCTAGGCCTCTCACTAATCTCTTACAAAAAGATGTTCATTTTGTTTTTTATGATGATTGTGTAGAAGAATTTGAAATACTTAAGAAAGCCTTGATTTCTGCTCCTATTGTCCAGCCACCTGATTGGAATTTACCCTTTGAAATTATGTGTGATGCTAGTGATTATGCTATTGGTGCTATTCTAGGACAAAGAGTTGATAAGAAAGTGAATGCTATCTATTATGCTAGTAAAACTCTAGACAGTGCTCAGAGAAATTATGCTACTATTGAAAAAGAATTTTTAGCAGTTGTTTTTGCTTGTGATAAGTTTAGATCTTATATTGTTGATTCCAAGTAACTTTTCACACTGATCATGCTGCTATTAAATATCTTATGGAAAAGAAAGATGCTAAACCTAGACTTATTAGATGGGTTCTCTTGCTACAAGAATTTGATTTGCATATTATTGATAGAAAGGGAGCTGAGAACCCCGTTGCAGACAACTTGTCTAGGTTAGAACATGTTATTGATGCCCCAATTCCTATTGATCACAGCTTTCCTGATGAACAATTAGCTGTCATAAATGCTTCTCGTAATACTCCATGGTATGCTGATTATGCTAATTACATTGTTGCTAAATTTATACCACCTAGTTTCACATACCAGCAAAAGAAAAGGTTTTTCTATGATTTAAGACATTACTTTTGGGATGACTCACACCTTTCTAAAGAAGGAGTAGATGGTGTTATTAGACATTGTGTACCCGAGCATGAACAGGAACAGATCCTACGCAAGTGCCACTCCGAGGCTTACGGAGGGCACCACGCTGGAGGCAGAACTGTGCATAAGGTATTGCAATCTAGTTTCTATTGGCCCACTCTCTTTAAGGATGCTCGTAAGTTTGTCTTGTCTTGTGATGAATGCCAGAGAATTGGTAATATTAGTAGACGTCGGCAAATGCCTATGAACTACTCACTTCTTATTGAACCATTTGATGTTTGGGGCTTTGATTATATGGGACCTTTTCCTTCCTCTAATGGGTATACACATATTTTAGTTGTTGTTGATTACGTTACTAAGTGGGTAGAAGCTATTCCAACTAGTAGTGTTGATCGCAACACTTCTATTAAGATGCTTAAAGAAGTTATTTTTCCGAGGTTTGGAGTCCCTAGATATTTAATGACTGATGGTGGTTCACATTTTATTCATGGTGCTTTCCGTAAAATGCTTGCTAAATATGATATCAACCATAGAATTGCATCTCCATATCATCCTCAGTCTAGTGGTCAAGTAGAATTGAGCAATAGAGAGATTAAACTAATTTTGCAAAAGACTATTAATAGATCTAGAAAGAATTGTGTCGACGTTCTGGGAACGGGGGTCCCCAGACTTGCCTGCCTGCGGCCCACAACGTGGCTAGGCCAGCAGGCCGTACGGCCCATCTTCACCAGCAAGGCATCCAAGACCCTCGCGAGGGGCCACGCCTCGCGAGGCGGACGACAAAAGACCTCCTTAGGAGTGGCCTAGTCAGGCAGGCTCATGAGGAGCGGAGATATCAAGGTGGGGCAAGCCTCACGAGGCTCTCGTGACGTGAGCCATGACGATCGACACCAGGCGGGCGCCAGCGCGCGCAGCGTCCTTGTTTCCTCTTTGGTGCTAAGGAGGCCAGCGCAGGCACGAAGTACCGAGGCATCAGGCAAAGGTTGCTATATCGGTGCAACGAGACCAAGACCAGGAGGACGGCAAGACGGAGGTCATCATGGAGCCCAAGATGACGTCACCACCAGAGCTAGCCACCACAGTAGGGGATCGGGCAGTTCATCCAGCTCTCACCCGCTAAGTCACCAGGCACAAGAACACCTCAACCTCAGGAGGCTGTTCTTCCCTCTGTACTCTTCATCATCAGCCCAAGAGGCAATCCACCACCACCACACTAGAGTAGGGTATTACACCACAACGGTGGCCCGAACCAGTATAAATCTCGTGTCTCTCTGTGTCGCGAGTTCGTCGAGTTCGTCCGCGAGATCTTAGTGAGCTAGGGTGTAGATCGGTAGGAGGGAAAGACTTCGCGCGCACCCCAGTGTTCGAACCTTAAGGGTTTGCCGGAACCCCACATCTGACATTTGGCGCGCCAGGTAGGGGTGCGCCGTAGCTTCCCTTCCATCAGTTCGGCGCTCCGTCGCTCCGTCGTCTCCATGGCGGACACTCGCCATGCTCGAGCTGAGCGTCGGGCTGCCCTCGCCGCCCGCGTTGCTCAGACGGCTCCCATCGGCGGGCCACCTCGTCGTTCTCCGTCTCCCGCCGCCAATGCTGCCACCGGCCCGGCGGGGAACGAGCAGCAGGCGTCCTTGCTGCACCCTTCGGTGCGGCAGGATGGCCGCACCGCCACTCCATCGCTAACCCCGGCCGGTTCTTCGTCTCACGCACGCCGCGCTCCCATGGAGGCGCGGGCTGCACTCCTCGCCGCAAACGAACTCCTGCGCTACCGCCCGGTCGACGACGTCTACGAGGAGTGGCTCGACCGCGTCGCCGAGCTCGTCTACGCCGCAGGGGGCTCCCCGGTGCCGTCCCTCTCTCTACCTCACCCTCACCCAGCCACGGGCGATGAGGCCCATGGCGCGCCTCCACCACCTCTACCCCGAGACGGTGCCTTGGCACCGAGGCGCGCGGTTCCGCGGCGTGATCCACCGCGCTCGGTGCCGCGCGTGAAGAGAGAAGCTGCCAAGAAGTCCCACGGCCGTGAGAAGCTGCACCCGCACTCCCCGCGCCACCTCGCCAAGACCGCGCACCGCCCGCGGCGGCGCTGCGCGGACCTCGTCGGGACCAAGCTCCACCTCCGAAGCAGGCCCCAGCAACCATGGCAGGCTGCCCCGCCTTCACCCCCGAGCTGCGCAGCGTCGCCTGGCCAGGCAAGTTCAAGCCGGATCTGCATCCTCGCTACGACGGCACCGCCGACCCCGCGGAGTTCCTGCAGCTCTACGACCTGAGCATCGAAGCGGCCAACGGCGATGAGAAAGTCATGGTGAACTGGTTTCCCATGGCTCTCAAGGATGGAGCCCGCTCCTGGCTCCTGAACCTGCAGCACGGCTCGATCTCCTCCTGGGATGAGATGCGTGACCGCTTCGTCGCCAACTTCCAGGGCACTCGTGACCGCCCTCCGGCCGCGGGTGACCTGCGCCGCATCAAGCAACAACCAGGAGAGACCCTCCAGAAGTACATCCAGCGCTTCAACAACACCCGCCTCAAGATCCCCAAGGTCACGGACGAGGCCATCATCTCCGCGTTCTCTGACGGCGTCCACGACGTCAAGATGAAGGAAGAGCTCGCTATCCATGAGGAGTTGTGGACATCTCAGGAGCTGTTCAACCTAGCGACCAAGTGTGCAAGAGTTGAGGAGGGGCGCCTCTCCCTCCTCGAGCTGCCAGCTGCGGGCACAGAGGAGAAGAAGGCCAAGGCCAAGGACGTGAAGCGCAAGGAAGCAGCAGTGCTAGCAGCGGAGCCCGACACCAAGCGGGGCAGAGATCAGCCCGAGTCATCCAAGAACAGCCGACCGTTTTGCGCCTTCCACAACCTGAACACCCACAACACCAGTGACTGTCAAGAGCTCAGAGCCATACGAGAAGGACGCTTCGGTCGACGCCCCGAGCGCAGCGATAGGGGCTACGGCCGTGGAGGAGGACGTGGAGGCGGACGCTGGGACGACCGTGGCCCGCGCCAGGAATGGCGCGACAGGCCTCGTGAGGACCGCTGGCAGGACCATCCTCGCGAGGGGGCCTGGAGGGACCAGCCTCGTGAGGATCGCCCCCAAAGCAACGCCAGTCTTCCCCCGCTGCCGCCACCAAGAAGGAACGACGACCACCATCAGGACGAGGGGGCTGGGGGCTTCCAGGAGCCACGTGCAATCGCCTGCATCTTGGGTGGTGCCCAGGCCCCAGCCTCTCAGCGCATTTTCAAACAGTTCGCTCGCGAGGTGAACACGGTGCTCCCCAAGCTCGAAGCCACGTGCCCGCTCAAGTGGTCCCAATGCGCCATCACTTTCAACTCGGCAGATCAGCTCAAGTGCGCGGCCACCGCCGGCGCCCTCCCAATGTTGTGTTCCCCAGTCATCAGCAATGTGCATGTTACCAAGACCCTCATCGACGGCAGCGCAGGGCTCAACGTCCTGTCCGTCGACACGTTCGACAACCTCCAAGTGCCATATGAGCAGCTCCAGCCTACCAAACCTTTCTCAGGAGTGACCGACGGTTCCACCACACCGATAGGGCAGGTCCGCCTGCCTGTCACCTTCAGAGAGCATAAGAATTACCGCACCGAGCTCATCGACTTCGACGTCGCGCACATCCTCCTGCCGTACAACGCCATCCTCGGGTATCCGGCCCTGGCCAAGTTCATGGCAGTCACCCACCACGTCCTCAAGATGCCGGGAAGCGGCGGAATCATCACGGTCCCATGTGAAGAGAGAGATGCGGTGTGCTCCCTCGAGCGCGCCTTCCAAGCTGCAGCAATCGACGACCCCGACAGCAGAAGTGAGGGCCCTCCGGAGGCCATCCCCAAGAAGAAGCAGCTGCGCCGCGCAGGACCTCAGGAGGATGGCGTCACGGCAGGAGCCTCATCAGAATCAGCGTCCGTCCCAGGGGCGCCTCCCTCCATCGCATAGGAAGGTGCGCCCAGCGCCCTCCTCGGGCAGGGCTCGGGGGCTCTCTTCTGGAGGGCCTCAGACCTCGCCAACCTCACGAGGGAGGCGCTTGGGCACCACTTGGAGGCGTGTTTCGCGGCACGTTTCCTTCAGGAGAACACAGGGCAAGGAGTGCCCACCACTCAGGAGTTCATCGCCAAGACCACTCAGGAACTGCAAGATGCAAGAGCCATGAGTGGCGACAGCCGCTCGCGAGGCGCAGCTCCCCATCCTGGCGAGGATGCTGGGCGGCGTGTCTGCATCGATGTCCCAGGGCTCAACAGGACCGCATCTCAGGAGCGCTTCTGGCCTTCGCGTGTGGGCCGGTGCGAGGGCCCGCCACACAGCTGCGTTCGCATGCCCTTCGGCTTGCCGAGCATGGCGTCAGCCTATCACCGCAACATGCGGCGTGTCCTGGCGGCTCAGGAGGCCAGGTACCACGCCGTCCTGGAGGAAATGGAGACGGTCTTCAGGGAACCTCCCGAGCCCCTAGAGCCTCCCGAGGCTCAGGGCTCCGGTAGCTCATGAAGAGTCGCTCCTTCGACGCACGCCTTCAGCTGCACCAACTCTACTTCGTCTACAGAACCAGGTGACATCTTCCATGCTCGTTTAGCTGGGAGCGCCCCTCGGGCTGCATCATTCCCAGGCCACATGGGTCCGTCCCTGTGGCATGTATCCCCTTGCTTATGTCTTTAGCTTACCTTGCTGGGGGCGCCCCTCAGGCTACATCATCCCAAAGCCGCTCGGGCCGGACCCGGTGGCATGTATCTTCCTGCATTTACCTAAGCTGATCTGCTTTCCATACTTCACCTGCCAACTGCTATCACCTGCTCGACCATCGTCTCCGACAGGGGCCTCCTCATAGGCACGGCGCTGGTGCATGGGTCCGTCCCTACCACGTCGACAAATCTGAGCGGCCGAGCTCTGGCTCGCGGCACGCCCCGCGCACGTCACCTCACCAGGCCCTCAGTGCTCACTCCATTCAGAGCAACCAATGGCAGGCTGATAGCCGTAACGGCAAACCGTGTTTCTTCTTGTGCCTGTTCACAGGGACCCCATGGGGTGGATAGCAGACGACACCGCGAGTCTCCTTCTCTCCCGTGCAATTCGCTTGCACGTTAAAAGGGGGGCTCCTGAGCATCGCGACTCAGGAGCTCTTACTGGCTCTCCAGCCCTCACCCGCTGGCCTTGACCACGGCATCGTGACCTGGCATACCAGTGGCGGCTGAGCTCGCTCGAGGGCCGGGACCTGAGGATGTAGAACACTAAGGAGAGCATGGGGGGAGGGAAACTCGTATGGGCCGGCCTAGCTATGCCGCACAAGTAGGCGCGCAGCCCTAGCGCAACGTCAGGAGTCGCCACGAAGTCAACAAGATAAGTCCCGCCCTCGGATCGGCTAAATGTTTGGGCTTAATGGTCACTCACGCCTTGCCGCAACCCCATTGCGGCCACGTCAACTCCCTTTCTCACCTTACCATGGCTGCTTGAGCGCTAAGGGGGACCTCCTGAGCATTGCGCCTCAGGGGCTCTTACTGGACTCGGGCCACACACCTCCTGGCCTTGACCACGGCACGCGACCTGGCATACCAGCGACGGTTGTAGCCTGCCTGGGGACCGGGACCTATCAGCGTAGAGCAACAAGCTATCGCGAGGAAAGAAAGGGGGGACCAAGCCTTAACGGGACATGCGTTCACCGAAGTTTCATAACAAGGAAGATAAGCACAAAGACATTACAGACCCATACATGCCCCCACGGGGTAATTCATGATTCTTCGCAGGGAACAAAAGCTAAAACTAAGGGGGATCCTATCTACACCCTCCCGTGGCAGACGCCGTCATCAACAGTGGGCCACGGGAGGCCAGCGCCAACCCCATCCAGATCAGCGGCGGCGGCGGCCGGACGCTGTGGCTCTGCTCCAAGCGCGGCGAGAGCTCGGGGGCACGTAGCTGTCATCGCTCGTCTCCGAAGTCTCATAGAGCTCAGAAGAGCTGCTGGACTCCCAAGGGCTGCTGCTACTGGAGTGGCCGCGAGCGGAGCGTGCGTCAGTTTGGCGCTTTTCTCCGGAGCAGCGCTCCAGGCGGCGGCCCTCAGCATGGAAGACCTTGAAGAAGAGCGTGGAGACGCCGTCGTACTCAAAGTGGATCGCGAGGGCACCCCTCGCACGGCAGACCCACAAGATCTCGCCCCAGCCGCGAGTCATGAAGATCTTGCCGCTGGGGACCGCTTCGATCTCTGCTCCGGTCGCCGGAGCGCTGCAGTCGGCGTGCTGCAACCAGAGCTCGAGAGGCCCCCTCGGCGGCATCACGTCGGAGAAGAACCGCGGGAAGCGAATCCAGGAGCTTGGAGGCATCAGTGCCCACAGCACCAGCTCGCACGAGGAGTCCGCGGCATGGATTCCGGGGGCGACGACACGCGTCCCTGTGGCGCGGCGACCCCAGACGCGGCGTGGGTGGCGCTGTTCGTCGCTCCGTCCTCCTGAGCCCTCGGCTCGGGCGTACAAGGGTAGCGGGTACCCCGGAGGAGGTCGCTCGCACCAAGGCCTCATCACCACCTGCATCGCCGCTTCATCACGACGGTGGACCGACCTCTTCTTCGGCGGAAGTGGCCCCAGGTCATCCCGGGGAGCCTTTCCCTTCTCTTCGGCAGAAAACCTTCTGATAGGCGCCATTGTTGTTAGCAGTGGAGCATGGAGGAAGAAGCAAGCGAGGAAGAGATGGGCGACGGGGGCTCCGCCCCCTCCCCATTTATAATAGAAGAAGGCCAACCGGCGCCTCCCACGATCGCAGGTAATGATGGTTGTCCTTGCATGTCGCAGGGACTTGTCAAGTTGTGCAGTTGTCGAGGCAGCGTGGGGAAGCGGAGACGCCCACGCCCAATCAACCGCCACGCGTCAACCGCGGCCGCAGGCTTTTGGGGCCCACGGTGCTCTGTAATTGACCCTTGGCTTCGCCGCGAAGCCAAGCCTGAGCGCACCTTGGGCCCGGGGGCTACTGTCGGCGTTCTGGGAACGGGGGTCCCCAGACTTGCCTGCCTGCGGCCCACGGCGTGGCTAGCTAGGCTAGCAGGCCGTACGGCCCATCTTCACCAGCAAGGCATCCAAGACCCTCGCGAGGGGCCAAGCCTCGCGAGGCAGACGACGCAAGACCTCCTCAGGAGTGGCCTAGTCAGGCAGGCTCACGAGGAGCAGAGATATCAAGGCGGGGCAAGCCTCACGAGGCTCTCGTGACGTGAGCCATGACGATCGACACCAGGCGGGCGCCAGCGCGCAGCGTCCTTGTTTCCTCTTTGGTGCTAAGGAGGCCAGTGCAGGCGTGGAGTACCGAGGCATCAGGCAAAGGTTGCTATATCGGTGCAACGAGACAAAGACCAGGAGGACGGCAAGACGGAGGTCATCGTGGAGCCCAAGACGGCGTCACCACCAGAGCTTTTCGCAGGCGAAGACCACTTTTGTCAGGATAGCTTGTACTAGTTGTCCCCCTTCAAATTTGCCCGCCGTTGTTGGATCCCTTCCCGCTCAATATTTGGGAAGAGGACCAGGGCCTATATAAGTAGAGCTAGCCACCACAATAGGGGATCGGGCAGTTCATCCAGCTCTCACCCGCTAAGTCACCAGGCACAAGAACACCTCAACCTCAGGAGGCTGTTCTTCCCTCTGTACTGTTCATCATCAGCCCAAGAGGCAATCCACCACCACCACACTGGAGTAGGGTATTACACCACAACGGTGGCCCAAACTAGTATAAATCTCGTGTCTCTCTGTGTCGCGAGTTCGTTGAGTTCGTCCGCGAGATCTTAGTGAGCTAGGGCGTAGATCGGTAGGAGGGAAAGACTTCGCGCGCACCCCAGTGTTCGAACCTTAAGGGTTTGCCGTAACCCCACATCCGACAAATTGGTCTAAGAAACTTGACGATGCATTATGGGCTTATAGAACTGCTTATAAGAATCCTATGGGTATGTCTCCGTATAAAATGGTTTATGGAAAAGCATGTTACTTACCTCTTGAACTAGAACATAAGGCATATTGGTCTATTAAATAGATCAATTATGATTTCAAACTGGCCGGTGAGAAGAGGTTACTCAACATTAGCTCACTTGATGAATGGAGAACCCAAGCCTATGAGAATGCCAAGTTGTTTAAAGAAAAAGTTAAAAGATGGCATGATAAAAGGATACAAAAGCGTGAGTTTAATGTTGGCCATCATGTTTTGCTATACAACTCTCGTTTGAGATTTTTTGCGGGAAAGCTTCTCTCTAAATGAGAAGGTCCTTACATTATTGAGGAGGTCAATCGTTTCGGTGCCATAAAAATCAACAACGCCGAAGGCACAAATCCGAAGTTGGTAAACGGTCAAAGAATCAAACATTATATCTCAGGTACTCCCATAAATGTTGAGACCAATATAATTAATACCGTAACACCGGAGGAGTACATAAGGAACACTTTCCAGAATGTTTCAGACTCCGAAAAGGAATAGGTATGTGGTACGGTAAGTAAACCGACTCCAAAACGTTTCCAGTAGAAATTTTTCCCCGTTTTGGAATATTTAAAAAATTAGGAAAATTAAAAGTAGTCCGAAAGAGACACGAGGCCACCACAAGTGTGGAGGGCGCACCCTACCCACCTGGGCGCGCCCCCCGTCCTTCTGGCCACATTGTGTGCCCTACGGACTCCGTTTTCTTGCACGATACTTCTTATGGTCGGTAAAAATTCATTATATAATCTCCCGAAGGTTTCGATCACCATACCACGACAATATCTCATGTTTTTGTTTCGAGCTGTTTCTGCAGCAGATTTAGAGCAATATGTCATCCCAAGATTCAGAGGGAGAGAGCTATGTAGTTGATTACATTGCAGACCCCAAGGTCTACAAGGATTTGGAGCATAATGGTTGGACCACAGAGGAACAAGAAGACTATGATCCGAAAGGAAAGGAAGAGACAAGTTTCGATGAAGAGGAAGTCCCACTACCCCAACCTGGGGACATGCACGTGGAGTTCAAAATGTCAAGTCTCCCGAACAAAGCAAAGAAACCAAAGATCGAGTTTATCCCTTTTAGTCTTTTGCAGGAGAACAAGCAAGAATTATGCAGAAGGATATTAACACTGGAACAGGGGATCGGTGTCGGTGG
Source organism: Triticum aestivum (assembly GCF_018294505.1). Taxonomy (NCBI): domain Eukaryota; kingdom Viridiplantae; phylum Streptophyta; class Magnoliopsida; order Poales; family Poaceae; genus Triticum; species Triticum aestivum. The sequence continues at coordinate 150,111,116 of NC_057811.1, forward strand.
GAATGACATCTATGGGGTCACTGGGATTCCTTCTACGGTCGGCGGGCGCGAGGTTGTGCAAAGACCAGGTCTGACAGGAAGCACACGGATCGTTTACCCAGGTCAGGCCGCAGAGATGCGTAATACCCTAGTCTTGCTTTGGTGTGTATTTCAGAGTGTTCTTGAGCTCTCGAACTAGCTATGGTGGCTGCGTAGTTCCAAAGAGCCGAATCCTTCTCCTGGTCGCCTCGGGCCTCGTTTTATAGGAAAAAGGGGTTGCCACAGTGGCACACAGGAGGTGGAAAGGTGTACGATGTGCGAGCTTATCCCCCGGCAATACGGGACAAAGCGCATTAAATGTGCTACTTAGGTGTCCATTAGCTTTATCGGGGACGGGAACGAGGCCCGTCCCGTCCGTCGCCGCTCTGCCTCGCTTCAACACGCGCCCAGGCCAGCGATGTGTGCAGCACCATGTAGGCAGGCAGGCTGCTGAGGTGGCGCGGTGGCAGGGCCTTCACGAAGATCTGCATGCCACCACGCAGGTGCTTGCTGAGTTGGTCTGGAAGCCGCATGTTGCCACGCAGGTGCCTGCTCAGCTGGTTGGGCTGGTAGCTGCATGTGAACGGCGGTGGAGCCTTGGCTGGTGCGGGCCTGGCAGTGGCCCCGCTGATACCCTCGGCAAGGGTCTTGCCGGGGGCCCGACAAGGGTCTTGCCGTGGCGTTGCAGTCGTCCCCGACAAGGCGATTGCCGGGGGTGTTGTGGATTTCCTCGGCCAGGATCCTGCCGAGGGTTGCCGTCTTCTGGTCGTCATCTGATTTCACATGTTTATGATCTCTACGAAGATCTGCGTGCCATCACAGGGGCGCCTCCCGAGCCTTGGTTCCAATGTAATTGGTCGGGTTGGAACCCGTGGGCTCAAGGGTGGCTTGCTCCGCTGGCATCAGGCAGGCTGCCCCGGCAAGGCTCTTACCGGGGCTGCGGAGGCTGCCTCGGCAAGGATCTTGCCGAGGGAGTCTACCTCGCTCTCTTGCCCTCCTGTGTTTCTGGTCTTGGCGTTGCCTTGGTTGTCTTGTGCTTTGGCTTCTCTCTGGCTTCCCTCCTCTGCCTTGTTAAGTGTGGCCGCGGGCGCGGCTCTGACTGTCCGTGCACAAGTAAAGGGGTCAAAAGGAGAGCCCCTACTTTTGTACACCGACAGGAGCCCCTGGGCCTGGGCCACACATAAGCGTGACACATTGTTGGGCCAGGCCCAGAACGGTGCGCGGGCAGGTGGGTCGGATTTTTACCATAGTAACTGTCCGTCCGCTGCGCTTCCCCACGACCCGCGTTGAACGCACGACGTAGAGGGTTGTGCGTGACGTGGGGGTCATGCGTGGGGCGGTGCCCGCACGCATGCGTCACATCGTGGTAAAGAGGCGGGTCGCGCCGGCTCATTTACTTGGGCAGACTCGGGTCGTGGTCTTCAAGGCGTCCGTGCCCCACGATCACGGGGTGGGGAACGGTCACCTCACCCGTCCCCTCAATTCTGCTTGCTCGCCACGTGTCTCCCATGCAGGTGGCAGGCAGTGGACGTGGGAAACCGGGCCGTCGCTGATTGGGGTAGCGGGTCGGTCTCGATTCCCTGCGCCCCGATGGCCGGATTGGTCGAGCGGGGCGGCCGAGCCCCGACCCCGCCTCTTTATAAGAAGGGGTTGGGGGATGGCATCCTACATCCTCTCATCATCCCTCTCCATTCACTTCGGCCCCTTTCTTCCATCTGCCATGGTGAGAGGAGGCGCCGGCCCTTCAACGGTGGCGGCGAGGGTTGCTGCTTGACAGCGCGTCCCTCCTTCCCAAGAGCTCGCGGCGGCGGAGCCGGCCATGAGAGGAATGGGGAGAGGACGAGGCCGAGGTCGCCGTGGTGGTCGGGGAAGAGGGGGACGGGGCGGCGCACTGGCCTTGCCCCCGCCAGCGGTGCCTCCCCCGATGGAGGGCCACGTCGGGGACCAGCCCCGCGAGTTCTTCATCAGGCTGCACCGGCCGCCGCGTCGCCGTCTACGTCTCCCTACCCCATTTGCTCGGGAGATGGAGCTCGATCCACCCCAGACCCTCAAATTACACATGAGGGGCTGCGGGAACGGCGGCACGCGGGTCGACGTCGACTTCTCCGCTCCTCACGTCATGTACCTCCGTCGTGGATGGAAGATATTTGCTCACGTCCACAGCCTGACGGCGGGGCTTGTTCTCTACTTCAAGTTAATGGAGAACGGCCTGCTCTCCGTCAAGGTCTTTGGAGATCTTGGAACTCGCCTAAAGTGTTGCGTGGAGAGCTCCTCCGACGATGAAGATTCCTCCTCAAGCGGGAGTGACGAGGAGGACAGCGACAGTGACGACGAGGGAGTCGAGCGGCGGGATGCTGACCCCGACTCCGACTGACTGCACCGCCCCTCCCTCGGCCACGCGCCCTGTCGAGGGCCTTCCTCGCCAAGCTCTCCATCGGGGCGCTCCCCGTCGTCTCCTTGGGCGGCTGGCGTAGGAGGGCCGGAGAAGGCGAAGAAGGTGGGTGGCGGCCGTCAAGTCGGAGTACACGGGCACCGACGCCTTCGTCGCGTATTGCCAGCCCGCTGCCTCGTCTTCCAGCTCCTTTCCCGGCACCAAGATGTTCTCTTGGTGCCTTCTGCTCCTCGTACCTTGCCTAGGCGCTCTTTTTGCCCTCCTGCCATCTTGTTCCACCTTCTGAGGAGAGGGACAAGAAAGGGATTACGGGCACCTTATCTCTGTTTAGTTTGTAAGCCTGTGGGCACTTGCTAATTTTAAGACTTGTAATCCCCTTGCTCATGTTTTTAATTCCGTATGAACTGTACCTGTATGGGATGTTTTTGATGTAAAAGGGTGCTTGCCGGGTTTCTTTGTGCGTGAGCAAGGCCCATACCAAGGGATGAGTCCTTGCTATTTTTAAGATAAACATTGTCGCCCGGCAACAGGCCTTGCCGTCCCCTCACTTCAGTCGACCATTCTCACGCTCTTGGCGGAGGCAGGGGCGAAGTAGAGTTAGGCCCTTCGTTCATTTTCTTGCCACCGCAACTACGACCAAGTTCCGACCCAGGGGATAGCTCTTGGGTACAGGAAAAGGGGAGCACGGTGGTTTAAGAATATAAATGAGGTTTCACATGTCCCAGTTCCATACGGAAATGCATAACAGGGGATGAAAGACTTATCTGAATCCGCAGCCCCCGGCAACCTTGTCTTGCCATGGTTGGATCCTTGTGTCTTCAACCCCCGGCAGTCCTGGCATGCCGGGGCCGGAGCGCCGGTTCGTCCTCTTTCTCCCAAGCGGCTCGGCAGAAGTGTCCACGTGCCCTGCGAACCAAAGTGGACAGAAAGACGCATACTCGACATCTAGGCTAGGGGTTAGTCGCCGCTAAGCACTATCAACCCTAACCGAGGGAGAGACTTAACCTAGCATGCATGTTATAACTTAGGGCACCAGCGCTTCATTTATTTATGCTCAGGGTCTGCGCCTGGCTTTGTACAATGGGTCACATGCCTTGTCGGCAAGGCTTGTACAAAAGGTGGTTTGCCGGGGCGCCTGGCAACCGCGCCTTATGGGTAAAACTTGAGAAGATGTTCAATGTTCCAGGAGTTGCTCACTGGAATAGCATCTTCGGTCTCCAGGCGAACTGCGCCGGGCCTTGTGACTCGTATTACCCGATAAGGGCCTTCCCACTTCGGTGTCAACTTGTTGGAATTCTTGGCCGATTGAACGCGCCGAAGAATAAGGTCACCTTCCTCAAAGCTTTGGGCATGAACCTTGCGGCTATGGTAGCGGAGAAAGGCTTGCAGGTAGCATGCTGCTCTCACAGCCGCCCGAAGACGATCTTCCTCAAGGAGCGTTGCGTCATCTTGCCGCAATTGCTCTTGCTCAAGCTCGTCGTAAGCGAGCACTCGAGGTGACCCATATATGAGTTCCGTGGGGAGAGCTGCTTCTTCCCCGTATACCAGGGCAAAGGGTGTCTGGCCAGTGGGTCGATTTGGCGTCGTCCTAATCGACCAAAGAACCGCCGCAACTCATCAATCCAGCGCCTTCCGCTCTTGTGCAGCCTGTCAAAAGTCTTTGTCCTCAAGCCTCGCAACACTTCAGCATTTGCCCTCTCCGCCTGGCCATTGCTCCGTGGGTGTGCCACGGAAGTGAAACATACCTTGCTGCCGAGGTCTTGGATGTATTGCATGAAGGTGTGGCTTGTGAACTGTGTGCCGTTGTCGGTGATGACTCTATTTAGCACACCAAAACGGCACACTCCCTTGAAGAACTTGACGGCTGATTGTGTTGTCACCTTCCTCACTGCTTCCACCCCCGGCCACTTTGTGAACTTATCGATCGCAATGTACAATTACTCAAAGCCCCCGACAGCGCGGGGGAAAGGGCCCAGGATGTCGAGCCCCCAGACCGAGAATGGCCAGGAAAGAGGAATTGTTTGAAGGGCTTGAGCTGGTTGATGAAGCTTCTTCGAATGGAACTGACACGCTTCACACTTGGTTACTAGTTCCGTTGCATCCTGGAGGGCAGTGGGCTAGAAGAAACCCTGCCGGAACGCCTTGCCGGCAAGGGCCCTTGACCCTATGTGGGAGCCACGTATGCCTCCATGTATCTCCGCCAATAGCTCCAGTCCTTCCTCCCGGGGAATGCACTTCAATTTCACACCGTTCGGTCTCTTCCTGTACAGGACGTCATCGATGAACTGATACATAGCAGACCGACGGGCTACTTTCTCCGCTTCTTCCTGCTCCTCAAGAAGCTCCCCTGTTTGGAGGAATCGGATGGTATGCTGTGCCCATGCCAGAGCCTGGGGCTCGACGGCAAGGACCAAGGGCATTTCTTCTGCCATGGGAGCGGCCGTCTCTACGGCCAGGGCTTGACGGCCTGCCGGAGTCAGTCGCTCCTCGGCAGGCTCAGAATCCACGACAACACCCTTGTCGGCAGCCCCCGGGGGCTCAGCAGGAAAGTACTTGCCGGGGCCTGATTTCCTCCGTTCGTTCTGCTCCGTTGATGGTTCGACGGATGGTTGAGTTAACCGAAGCAAAAAAGTACCTGGTTCCACAGGTAGCTTGAATGCAGCGCACTTTGACAGGTAATCGGCGATGTCGTTCTCCGCTCGGGGAATGTGCTCCGCTTGTATACCGTCAAAGCGCTCCTCCAGCTTCCTCACCTCATCTACGTAGGCCTCCATCAACGGGCTCTGATAATCTTTGTTGACTTGTTTGACGACAAGCTGCGAATCACCCCTGACGATGAGCTTCTTAACCCCGAGGTCTGCCGCGATCCTGAGACCGGCAAGCAACCCCTCATACTCACAGTGTTGTCGGTGGACATCTCCTTGGGAAAGTGCATCTAGATTACATACTTGAGGTGCTCTCCGGTGGGTGCGACGAGCAGCACACCAGCACCGGTGCCTTACAGCGAGAAAGCCCCGTCAAAGTACATGATCCAGTTGCGACTTGCTTCCTTGCCGAGGAGAGTGGTCTCCTGGATTTCCTCGTCAGGCGTTGAGGTCCATTCTACAATGAACTCCGCCAAGACTCTGCTCTGGATTGTTGAAGTACTTTCGAACTTCAACCCAAAGCTTGATAACTCCAAGGCCCACTCCACAATCCTTCCGTTTGCATCTGGGTTGTGCAGTATCCGTTGCAACGGGAGGCGGGTGACGACGGTGATTTCGTGTGCTTGGAGGTAGTGACGCAGCTTCCTCGAGGCCATAAGGAGGCCGAAGAGCAATTTATGCACATCGGAGTACCTTGACCTAGCCCCCTGCAAGAGGGAGCTGACAAAGTAAACCGGGTGCTGCATCATCATCTTCTTCTGCACCACTTCATTTGGCTGCGGGCCCTGTCCCGATGGCGTCAGACTCCGCCGGGGGCCTTGCCTTGCCAGCATCAGGTCCTGCCGGGGAAATCTCTGACGTGCCATCCGCCGGTCCTGCCGTTGCCACTGCATCTTCGTCGACCTCCCTCTGCACCACCAGCGCGGCGCTGACCACTTGATTCGTCGCCGCCAGATACAGCAGCAACGGCTCTTGTGGTTTATGCGCCACCAGTACTGGTGTAGAAGAGAGGTATTTCTTCAGATCCTGCAGTGCTACTTCGGCCTCCAGGTCCACTCCATTGGGCCCGCCTTTTTCAAAATCTTGAAAAAGGGAAGGGCGCGCTCGGCAGACTTGGAGATGAATCAGCTCATGGCGGCAATGCAACCAGTGAGCCGACGCACATCCTTGATCTGCTTGGGCGCCTCAATCTGCTCGATAACCTTGATCTTGTCTGGGTTTGCCTCGATCTCATGCTGCGACACAAAGAACCTGAGAAGTTTGCCGGATGGAACGCCGAAGACACACTTCTCAGGGTTCAGCTTGAGGTTGATCTTGCGCCGGTTGGCAAACGTCTCTTCTAAGTCTTGTACAAGAGTTGCCTTGTCCTTGGTTTTGACCACTATGTCATCCATGTAAGCTTCCATATTTCTATGTAGCTGGGGCTCAAAACCAATTTGGACCGCCCTTGCGAACGTCGAGCCAACACTCTTCAACCCGAAAGGCATCCGTAAAAAGCAATACGTACCACATGGGGTGATGAATGATGTCTTCTCTTCGTCTTCTCTTGTCATGAAGATCTGGTGGTAACCCGAGTAGGCGTCGAGGAATGATAACAGATCACACCCGGCCATGGAGTCAACAATCTGGTCGATGCGCGGCAACAGGAAGGGGTCCTTAGGACAAGCCTTATTGATATCTATGTAGTCAATACACAGCCTCCACTTCCTGTTTGCCTTGCGCACCACCACCGGATTGGCCAACCACATTGGATGGAACCCCTCACCAAGCCTGCTGCTTCCAACTTCCTAATCTCCTCTGTGATGAACTCTTGCCGTTCCAAAGCTTTCTTCCTGACCTTCTGCTTGACGGGTCGCGCATGGGGGCAGACAGCAAGATGGTGGTTAATCACTTCCCTGGGAACGCCGGGGATGCCAGATGCTTGCCATGCAAACACATCGACATTCGCCCGCAGGAAAGTGACGAGCGCGCTTTCCTATTTGCGGTCGAGGGTGGAGCTTATGGTGAAAGCTCCTCCCGTGCCATCCTCCTTGACGGCACCCTCTTGGTCTCTGGTGGTGTAGCTTTGGATTTCTTGCTCTTGCCGGTGGAGCTCTCTGGCACGTCCTCGACGGTAGCACAACACTCCGAAGAGGTGCGCTTGCCGGAGTGGGTGCGAGAGGTCTTGCCGGTCTTCTTCTTCCCTCCCGGGGCTTCAGCGGCATGAGCAAGTGCCTTGGTGGCAGCAGCTGCAACTGCTTCTCGGTAGAGTTGGTCAGCGTAGATCAGTGCGTCCTTTTTGTCGGAGGGGACGGTGATGATGGTCATCGGTCTAGGCATCTTCAGCATGTTGTAGGCGTAGTGTGACGCCGCCATGAACTTGGCTAGTGCCTGGCAGCCGAGGATCCCGTTGTTGGGCAAGGGGATCTCGGCTACATCGAAGACAATCCTCTCTGTCCTGTAGTTCAACTCGCCTCCAAACGTCACAGGCAATTTGACCTTCCCCTTCGGCTGGCTCCTTCCTGGGTTGACCCCTTGGAACGTACCCGTTTCCTCGAGGTCTCCATCAGGAATTTGCAGCCTTTTGATCACAATGGGTGAGATCAAGTTCAGACCGGCCCCGCCGTCAACCAGCATCTTGTTCACCTTGAGGTTGCGTATCGTTGGTGAGACCAACAACGGCAAACACCCGACCGCAGTTGTGCGGTCGGGGTGGTCCTCGGCGTCAAAGATGAGGGGCGTGCTGGACCACTTCAGTGGCTTCTGAGCGTCGAATGAGGGATCCGCTGCTGTGATCTCACACGCCCACTGTTTGAGCTGACAGTGAGAAGTATGCAGCGAGGCGCCACCATCGACGCACATGGCCTCCGTAGCCTTCTGGAACTCATGCTCGCCGGACTCGTCGTCCTTGTCATGATCATCGTCTTCCTGCTTCTTGTCGCGGCCTCGAGCTGGCCTCTCTTGCTGGTTATCCTTGCCGCGGCGACCTCCTTGGCCGCCATGCTTCTTGCCGGATCCTTTAGCGCCATCTTGGCCCTTATCCTTGTCCTGCCTCTCATACTCGGCTTTTTTGCTTTTCAGCAAGCAGCTCGACTTGTCGGCAGTTCTGGAGGTCGTGGCCTTTGGTGCGGTGGATCTTGCAGTACGGCTTGTCGGAGCCCCCTGGCTTGTCGGCAGCCGCCAAGGCCCGGCAGGCGGCGCACCCGGCAATCTCCTTGCCGGGGTCGTCTGCCTTGGCCTTCTTGGCGGCGCCGGTGTCGTCGGATCCCTCGACGGCAAACACGGTCTTGCCCTTGCACTTCCTGTTGCGACGCTGACCCTTCTTCGTCGGGGCGGTGGTGTCTTCGTCGGTAGAGTCGGTTTCCACGCCGGCGTCCTCGCTGGGGTACTTCCTTCCCTCTTCAACCCGGGCGCACGTATCAGCCAGAACATAAAGTTCGGCCACATCCTTAACCTTGTTCATCGCCAGCTCTTCACGCCTCTTGCGATTGTGCACGTTCTGATGGAACGCGCTAATCACGGCGGCGGGATGAACATCGGGGATGTTGTACTGCACCCGCTGAACCTCTGTATGTACTTGCGCAGGGTTTCCCCTTCTTTCTGGGGAATGATACGCAAATAACTGGCCTGGCCATGAGCTTGGTGGCCTCCGGTGAAGGCACGAACGAACTCATGGCACAGATCCGACCAAGAAGAAATGGAATCCGCCGACAAGTGCATCAACCAAGACATGACGTTGGGCTTCAGTGCCAACGAGAAGTAATTGGCAAGCACCTTGTCGTCACGAGCTCCAGCAGCTTGCATCGCAATGGTGTAGATGCTGAGGAACTCTGCCGGATGGGTCTTGCCGTTGTACTTCTCGCCGACGTCGGGCTTGAACATGCGGTGGGACAGCCACTGGAACTGCAGTAGCTCACGGGTAAAGGCTGGGCAACCCACCTCGTAAGGTAGGCCGCCGGAGCCCCCCGGTGCTGGGTAGTCCATAGCGGGTCCTGCCCGCTTATCCGACTGGTGGCATGTATCGCACCGACGCTCGATGGTGGTTCGAGCGTCTTCATGGGCTCGTTCTCGAAGAACTTGGCGCTAGTCGCGGTGGGTCCGTGGGTCAGACGACGCTATGGAAATGTTATCACAAGCATCGTCACGACGGACCGGCACCGGCGGCAACTGGCGCGGGGGAGGAGAGTGCACTGTGGCTGCAGCTCCCCCGGTCCTTCCACCACTGGCATGTGGTGGCTCGACGGAGCGTCGGCCCGAGGGCCCCACCGCTCGCGGATCATCTTTGTTGGCAACGGCGACGAGGCTCCGGATGGTGGCCCTCCATTCTTCGAGCTTCTCCGCGGTAGGAGGGAAGTCGAGTAGTAGCTGCACATGTGCCAAAGCTTCTGCTGGCATGGTTGGTGGCGAAAGCTGCGTGGACCGTGGCGCGCTTCAACTTCTAACCATGTTAGAAGGAGCTCTATCACGGCCCAGCGGCTGTGTGCCATTTTTGCCAGCACTTCGGCGGGCATGCTGGCCTCCTTCGTCCCGCAGATGATGAACACGGCTCTTCCCACGGCGGTGTCCAGGGTCACCGGCGTGGTGACGCTGCTCGCCGCGCACATCCTGAGAAGAGCGCGCTGTGGGCGCTGGCGTAGGCGTCTTGGAGGTTGCTGCGCCGCCCGTAGGGGGCACAGCGACACCCCTGGAGGGCCCCGTGCCGCTTGCGGGGGGCCCAGCCCCGTCTTTGGATTTGGCGGTGTGCGACCCGTCATCCGGAGCACGAACGACGCCGCTCACCAGACTCTGACATCCAGAGTGATGCTGGTGCTCGCGGACCGCGTCTCGGGTTCTGTCCGCGACCGGCCCGCTGCTCGCCCGCACTGGCAAGGGTCGTTCGGCTCCCGACGAGCCGATCGCCGTGATCGTCTTCTTCTTGGAAGCCATGGCGATGAAGAACTGTTAGACCAGATTCTCACAACTGCGCCCCCTACCTGGCGCGCCAAAGATGTCGGTGGGAACGACACCTATGGGGTCACTGGGATCCCTTCTACGGTCGGCGAGCGCGAGGTTGTGCAAAGAGCAGGTCTGACAGGAAGCACATGGATCGTTTACCCAGGTTCGGGCCGCGGAGGTGCGTAATACCCTAGTCCTGCTTTGGTGTGTATTTCAGAGTGTTCTTGAGCTCTCGAACTAGCTATGGTGGCTGCGTAGTTCCAAAGAGCCGAATCCTTCTCTTGGTCACCTTGGACCTCCTTTTATAGGAAAAAGGGGTTGCGACAGTGGCACACAGGAGGTGGAAAGGTGTACAGTGCGCGAGCTTATCGCCTGGGGTTACGGGACAAAGCGCATTAAATGCGCTACTTAGGTGTCCATTAGCTTTATCGAGGACGGGAACGAGGCCCGTCCCGTCTGTCGCCGCTCCGCCTCGCTTCGACACGCGCCCAGGCCAACGATGTGTGCAGCGCCATGTAGGCAGGTAGGCTGCTGAGGTGGCGCGGTGGCAGGGCCTTCATGAAGATCTGCATGCCACCACGCAGGTGCTTGCTGAGTTGGTCTGGAAGACGCATGTTGCCACGCAGGTGCCTGCTCAGCTGGTTGGGCTGGCAGCTGCATGTGAACGGCGGCGGAGCCTTGGCTGGTGCGGGTCTGGCAGTGGCCCCGCTGATGCCCACGGCAAGGGTCTTGCCGGGGCCCGACAAGGGTCTTGCGTTAGCGTTGCAGTCGTCCCCGGCAAGGCGTTTGCCGGGGGTCTTTTGGATTTCCTCGGCCAGGATCCTACCGAGGGTCGCCGTCTTCTGGTCCTCATCTGATTTCACATGTTTATGATCTTGATGAAGCTCTGCGTGCCACCATAGGGGCGCCTCCCGAGCCTTGGTTCCAGTGTAATTGGTCGGGTTGGAACCCATGGGCTCAAGGGCGGCTTGCTCCGCTGGCATCAGGCAGGCTGCCCCGGCAAGGCTCTTGCCGGCGCTGCGGAGGCTGCCTCGGCAAGGATCTTGCCGAGGGAGTCTACCTCGCCCTCTTGCCTCCTGTGTTTCTATTCTTGGCGTTGCCTTGGTTGTCTTGCGCTTTGGCTTCTCTCCGGCTTCCCTCCTCTTGCTTGTAGTGTGGCCGCGGGCGCGGCTCTGACTGCCCGTGCACAAGTAAAGGGGTCAAAAGGAGAGCCCCTACTTTTGTACACCGACAGTCGGTGAGCTGAAGGAGGAAAATTCCATCCTCAAGCGTAAGCTGAGGAAAAAGGGCAAGCCTACTTCATCAACAACTCCATCATCACCACCTCCGAAGAAAGAGATATAATTACATGGGTATGGGCACTCCCCTTGGCAACTGCCAAGCTTGGGGAGGTGTCCTGGTATCGTATCACCATCACATCTTTATGTTTATCATTTTTCTTAGTTTGATCCTTTTGGTTATATCTAGATCTAGTAGAATAAAGTTTTAGTATGATTTATGCTTTGAGTTTTGTTTTGATCTCCCTCTATGTAGTCGAGTCCGTCATTTATATAATAAAGAGTAATTTTGAGTTGAGGGCTTTGCTTTCTAGCTATTACCTTGAGGGAATTAAATAAAAGAAAGAATAAGAAGAAATAAAAGGATCATATATCGATCTTATGGAGAGTAATGACTTCACATATAAAGAGTACGATGAATAAAACTTGTTGAGAGTTGACAAACATAGTTTTGGTCATTGTTGCAATTAATAGGAAGTAATAAAGAAACAGAGGCTTCACATATAAATATACTATCTTGGACATCTTTTGTAATTGTGAGCACTCGTTAAAATATGACATGATAAAAGGTTGATGTTGGACAAGGAAGACAACATAATAGGTTATGTTTTCTTATATCCGAATAGAAGTTATATTGTCATGGATCATCCAACATGTTGAGCTTGCCTTTCCCTCTCATGCTAGCCAAATTCTTTGCACCAAGTAGAGATACTACTTGTGCTTCCAAACATCCCTAAACCCAGTTTTGCCATGAGAGTCAACCATACCTACCTATGGATTGAGTAAGATCCTTCAAGTAAGTTGTCATCGGTGCAAGCAATAAAAATTGCTCCCTAAATATGTATGATCTATTAGTGTGAACAAAATAAACTTTATATGAACTTGTGATATGGAAGAAATAAAAGTGACGGACTGCGTAATAAAGGTCTTTATCACAAGCGGCAATATAAAGTGGCATTCTTTTGAATTAAGATATTGTGCATCCAATCATAAAAGCGCATGACAACCTCTGCTTCCCTCTGTGAAGGGCCTATCTTTTACTTATATCTTCTACCCTTGTACAAGAGTCATGGTGATCATCACCTTTCCTTTTTACACTTTTCCTTTGGCAAGCACTATATGTTGGAGAGATCCGAATATATATATATCCACTAGGATGTAGGTTATCATAAAGTATTATTGTTGACATTACCCTTGAGGTAAAAGGTTGGGAGGCGAAACTATAAGCCCCTATATTTCTATGTGTGTGATTGAAACTTTGAACCAATAAATAGCACGTGAGTGTTAGCAATTGTGAAAGACTAAATGATAGTTGAGTATGTGCACTTGCTGAAAAGCTCTTATATTGACTCTTTTCGATGTTATGATAATTTGCAATTGCTTCAATGACTAAGATCATAGTTTGTTAGTTTTCAATGAAGTTTCCGATTCATACTTTATCTTGTGAATGAATTGTTACTTTATCATGAGAAATATATGGAAATATATGTTGCTGTTCTAAAGATGATCATGATGCCCTCATGTCCGCATTTTATTTTATCGACACCTCTATCTCTAAACATATGAACATATTTTTCGATATCGGCTTTCGCTTGAGGACAAGCGAGGTCTAAGCTTGCGGGAGTTAATATGTCCATTTTGCATCATGCTTTTATATTGATACTTATTGCATTATGGGCTGTTGTTACACATTATATCACAATACTTATGCCTTTTCTCTCTTATTTTATAAGGTTTACATGAAGAGTGAGAATGCCGGCAGCTGGAATTCTGGACTAGAAAAGGAGCAAATATTAGAGACCTATTCTGCACAACTCCAAAAGTCCTGAAACTTCATGGAGAATATTTTTGGAATATATAAAAAATATTGGGCAAAGAAAATACCAGAGGGGGGCCACCAGCCAGCCACAAGGGTGGGGGCGCACCCTATCCCCCTGGGCGCACCCCCCCCGTCCTTGTGGGCCCCCTGGCAGGCCTCTGACGCCCATCTCGTGCTATATGGTGTATTTTGACCTGGAAAAAATCAGAAGGAAGCTGGAAGTGCCGCCATCTCGAAGCGGAATCTGGGCAGAACCAATATAGGACTCCGGCGGAGCTGTTCTGCCAAGGAAACATCCTTCCGGGAGGGGGAAATCATCGCCATCGTCATCACCAACGAACCTCTCATCGAGAGGGGGTCAATCTCCATCAACATCTTCACCAGCACCATCTCCTCTAAAACCCTAGTTCATCTCTTGTATTCGATCTTGGTCCCAAAACCTCAGAGTGGTACCTGTGGGTTGCTAGTAGTGTTGATTACTCCTTGTGGTTGATGCTAGTTGGTTTATCTGGTGGAAGATTATATTTTCATATCCTTAATGATAATTAATACTCCTCTTATCTTGATCATAAATATGCTTTGTGAGTAGTTACGTTTGTTCCTGAGGACATGGGAGAAGTCTTGTTATAAGTAATCATGTGAATTTGGTATTCGTTCGATATTTTGCTGAGATGTATGTTGTCTCTCCTCTAGTGGTGTTATGTGAACATCGACTACATGACACTTCACCATTATTTGGTCCTAGGGGAAGGCATTGGGAAGTAATAAGTAGATGATAGGTTGCTAGAGTGACAAAAGCTTAAACCCTAGTTTATGTGTTGCTTCGTAAGGGGATGATTTGGATCCATATGTTTCATGCTATGGTTAGGTTTACCTTAATTCTTCTTTCGTAGTTCCAGATTCTTGTGAGAGGGGTTAGTCATAAGTGGGAGGCTTGTCCAAGGAAGGGCAGCACCCAAGCACCGGTCCACCCACATATCAAATTATCAAAGTAACGAAGGCGAATCATATGAGCGTGATGAAAACTAACTTGACAACAATTCCCATGTGTCGTCGGGAGCGCTTTGCTTTATATAAGAGTTACTCTAGGCTTATCCTTTGCTACAAACAGAATTGGGCCACCTTGCTGCACCTTGTTTACTTTTGTTACTTGTTACCCGTTACGAAATATCTTATCACAAAACTATCTGTTACCGATAATTTCAGTGCTTGTAGAGAATACCTTGCTGAAAACCGCTTGTCATTTCCTTCTGCTCCTCGTTGGGTTCGACACTCTTACTTATCAAAAGGACTACGATAGATCCCCTATACTTGTGGGTCATCAAGACTCTTTTCTAGCGCCGTTTCCAGGGATTGAAGCACCTTTGGTAAGGAAACATTTTTATAGTGTGCTGAAATTTACTGTCACTTGTTACTATGGAAAATAATCCTTTAAGGGGCTTGTTCGGGGTATCTTCACCTCGAACGGAAGAGCAAAGAGTTTCTCCTCAACCTACTGCACCTACTGAAAATATTTATTATGAAATCCCTTCGGGTATGATAGAGAAATTGCTAGCTAATCCTTATGCAGGAGATGGAACATTACATCTCGATATGCACCTAATCTATGTGGATGAAGTTTGTGGATTATTTAAGCTTTCAGGTATGCCCGAGGATGTTGTCAAGAAGAATGTCTTCCCTTTATCTTTGAAGGGAAAGGCATTGACATTGTATAGGCTATTGGATGATATTGGATCATGGAACTACAACCGATTGAAATTGGAATTTCAACAAAAGTTTTATCACTTGTTCATCGTGATCGGAATTATATATATAATTTTTGGCCTCGTGAAGGGGAAAGTATCGCTCAAGCTTGGGGGAGGCTTGAGTCAATGTTATATTCATGCCCCAATCATGAGCTCTCAAGAGAAATTATTATTCAAAAAATTTATGCTCGGCTTTCTCATAATGATCGATCCATGCTCGACACTTCTTATACTGGTTCTTTTATGAAGAAGACTATTGAATTCAAATGCGATTTATTGGAAAGAATTAAACACAACTCTGAAGATTGGGAACTCAACAAAGGTAAGGAGTCAGGTATAAACCTTAAGTTTGACTGTGTTAAATCTTTTATAGACACCGATGCTTTTCATGATTTCAGCGCTAAATATGGACTTGACTCTGGGATAGTAGCTTCTTTATGTGAATCATTTTCTACTCATGTTGATCTCCCTAAGGAGAAGTGGTTTAAGTACCACCCTCACATTGAAGTTAAAGTAGAAGAACCTATTAAATTTGAAGAAGAAACTATTACTTACAATGTTGATCCTATTGTTCCTACTGCTTATATTGAGAAACCACCTTTTCCTGTTAGAATAAAGGATCATGATAAAGCTTCAACTATGGTTTGTAAGAGTTATACTAGAACACCTACACCCTCTTAACAAATTAAAGTTGAACCTAGTGTTGCAATCTTGGTCGGGTTCCGGAACTTGGCCGGGTTGAGGAACCCGGCCAAGTACAAGCCGGATTGAGGGGAGATGCCAGCCCCGATGTTTTTGAAAAGGATCCGGGTTCCGTTGCCTGCCCGGGGTTCATCCCCCCGACAAATGGTCTCTTGGAGATCTATTTGATGTAACTCTTTTTGTAGTTTGTTTGTTGGGATCCGATGAACTTTTAGTTTATGATCAGATCTATTTTATCCATGGAAGTTATTTGAGTTTTGATCTCTTATATGCATGATTTCTTATAGCCTCGTATTTCTTCTTTGAATCTTGGTTTAGTTAGGCCAACTAGATTGACTTTTCTTCCCATGGGGAGAGGAGCTTTGTGATGGGTTTGATCTTACAGTGCTCAATTCCAATGACAGAAGGGGACATTCCACGTATGTATCGTTGCTATTAAGGATAATAGGATGGGGTCTATACCTACAAGAATAGATCTTGTCTACATCATGTCATTGTTCTTATTGCATTACTCCGTTTTTCCATGAACTTAATACACTAGATGTATGCTGGATAGCGGTCGATGTGTGGAGTAATAGTAGTAGATGCAGGCACGAGTCGGTCTACTAATCTTGGACGTGATGCCTATAAAATGATCATTGCCCGGATATCGTCATAATTATTTGAAGTTCTATCAATTGCCCAACAGTAATTTGTTTACCCGCCATATGCTATTTTTCTTGGGAGAAGCCACTAGTGAAATCTACGGCCCCTGGTTCTCTTCTTTATCATATTTTCCTTCGAGAACTTTTTATTTGCTTTTATTTTCAGATCTATTAATCCAAAAACCCAAAAATACCTTGCTGTAATTTTTTGCTATTTATTTTATCTCGCGTTCCCGCGAGAGCTATTTATCCAATCTATTACAATTTTACCTATCTGTCGGTGTACAAAAGTAGGGGCGATCCTTTTGTACCCCTTTACTTGTGCACGGGCAGTCAGAGCCGCGCCCACGACCACACTAAGCAGGGCAGAGGAGGGGAGCCGAAGGCACAAGGCGGCCAGAGGCAATGCCAAGACCAAGGAACACAAAAGAGCAAAAGGGCGAGGCGGACTCCCCCGACAAGACCCTTGCCGGGGCAGCCTCCGCGGCCCCAGCAAGGGCCTTGCCGGGGCAACTTGCCCGACGCCAGCAGAGCAGGCCATCCTTGAGCCCGCGGGTTCCAACGCCACCAACCAACTACATTGGAACCAAGGCTCAGGAGGCGCCTCTGTGATGGCATGCAGATCTTCGTCAAGATCATAAACCCACAAGATCAGATGAGGATCAGAAGACGACGATCCTCGGCAGGATCCTAGCTGAGGAAATCCATGAGACCCCCGGCAAAGACGCTTGCTGGGGAAGACAACGATGCCATGGCAAGGCCCTTGCCAAAGACACCTATGGGGCCACGGCCAGGCCCACGTCTGCCAGGGCTCCACCACCATCCCCATGCAGCTGCTAGCTCAACCAGCTGGGCAGGCACCTACGTGGCGGCGTGCGGCCTCTACACCGACCCAGCAAGCACCTGCGTGGTGAGATGCAAACCTTCCTGAAGGCTCCACCACCGCGCCAGCCCAGCAGCCAGCCAACATGGCGCCATGACGCCTCATCAGCTCGGATGCGTGTCGAAGCTAGGCGAGGCGGCGACAGCTGGGACGTGCTTCCTTGACGTCCCCAATAAAGCAAGGGCGGCACGTCGACAGCGCATTAAATGCGTTTGTCCGACGGGGCCAGAGGATAGACTCATCCACTGTAGACCTTTCCACCTCATGCGTGCCACTGTGGCAACCCCTTTTTCCTATAAAAGGAGGCCCGAGGCGACCAGGAGGGGGATTCGGATCTTTTGGGCAAGTTATACCCCATAGCTAGCTTAAGAACAGAAGAACACTCAAATACATCCACCAAAGTAGGACTAGGGTATTGCGCATCTCCGCGGACCGAACCTGGGTAAACGATCCGTGCGCTTCCTGTCAGACCCGCTCTTTGCAGAACCCCGCGCCCGCCAACCGTAGAAGGGATCCCAGTGATTCCATAGGCGTCGATTTCCCCCGACATCTTTGGCGCGCCAGGTAGGGGGTGGCGCAGTTGTGAAAATCCGGTCTAGCGGTTAGCCTAGAAGTTCCTCATCGCCGTGGCTCCCAAGAAGAAGACGATCACGGTGATCGGTTCCTCCGGAGCCGGACGGCCCGTTCCGGTCCGGGCGAGCAGCGGGCCGGTCGCGGACAGAACCCGAGGCGCGGCCTGCGAGCACCAACATCGCTCTGGCAGTCAGAGCCTGGTGAGCGGTGTCGCTCGTGCGTGAGACGACGGGCCGCACATCGCCGAACCCAAAGACAGAGCTGGGCACCCCGCAGGCGGCGCGGGGCCCTCCAGGGGTGGCGCCGTGCCACCTACGGGTGGCACAGCAACCTCCAAGACGCCTAAGCCAGCGCCCACAACGCGCTCTTCCCAGGGTGTGCGCGACGAGCAGCGTCACCGCGCTGGTGACCCCAGACGCTGCCGTGGGAAGAGCCCTGTGCATCATCCGCGGGACGAAGGAGACCAACATACCCCCCGAAGTGCTGGCGAGAATGGCGCACAGCCGCCAGGCCGTGATAGAGCTCCTTCTAACGTGGTTAGAAGTCGGAGCGCGTCACGGTCCACGCAGCTTTCGCCGCCACCCACGCCAGCAGAAGCCTTGGCGCGCGCGCAGCTGCTCCTCGACTTCCCTCCTGCTGCGGAAAAGCTCGACGAGTGGAGAGCCACTATCCGGAGCCTTGTTGGCGTCGCCAACAAAGACGAGCCACGGCCAGCGGGGCCCTCAGTCCGGCGTTTCGTCAAACCACCGCACGCCAGCGGTGGAGGGGTCGGGGGTGCTGCGACCCCGGTGCACTCTCCTCCTCCACGCCAGCCACTGCGGGTGTCGATCCATCGTGATGACGCTTGTGATAATATTTCCATAGCGCCGTCCGACGGACGGACCCACCGCGACCAGCGCCAAGTTCTTCGGGAGCGAGCCCATGAAGACGCTCGAACCACCATCGAGCGCCGGCGCGATACACGCCACCAGTCAGATAAGCGGGCGGGGCCCGCTATGGGCCACCCAGCACTGGGAGAATCCGGCGGCCTACCTTACGAGGTGGGTTGCGCAGCCTTTACCCATGAGCTGCGGCAGTTCCAGTGGCCATCCCACCGCATGTTCAAGCCCGACATCTGTGAGAAGTACAACGGCAAGACCCTTCCGTCCGAGTTCCTTAGCATCTACACCATCGCGATGCAAGCCGCTGGAGCTCGAGACGACAAGGTGCTTGCCAATTACTTCCCGTTGGCCCTGAAACCCAATGTCATGTCTTGGTTGATGCACTTGCCGGCGGATTCCATTTCTTCTTGGTCGGACCTGTGTCATGAGTTAGTTGGTACCTTCACTGGAGGCCACCAAGCTCATGGCCAGGCGAGTGATTTGCATATCGTTCCCCAGAAGGAAGGTGAAAACTTGTGCAAGTACATACAAAGGTTCAGCCGAGTGCAATACAACATCCCAGATGTTCATCCCGCCGCCGTGATCAGCGCATTCCATCAGAATGTGCGTAACCGCAAGATGCATGAAGAGCTGGCAATGAACAAGGTTAAGGATGTGGCCGAACTTTACGTTCTGGCCGATAGATGCGCTCGGGCTGAAGAGGGAAGGAAGTACCCCGGCGAAGACGCCGGCGCAGAAACCGACTCTACCAACGAAGACACCGCCACCCCGATGAAGAAGGGTCGGCGTCTCAACAGGAAACGCAAGGGCAAGGCCATGCTTGCCGTCGAGGGATCCGACGACACCGGTGTCGGTGTCAAAACCGGCGGATCTCGGGTAGGGGGTCCCGAACTGTGCGTCTAAGGCGGATGGTAACAGGAGGCGGGGTGACACGATGTTTACCCAAGTTCGGGCCCTCTCGATGGAGGTAATACCCTACTTCCTGCTTGAATAATCTTGATGATATGAGTATTACAAGAGTTGATCTACCACGAGATCGTAGAGGCTAAACCCTAGAAGCTAGCTTATGGTATGGTTGTTGTTGTCCTATGGACTAAACCCTCCGGTTTATATAGACACCGGAGGGGGCTAGGGTTACACAAAGTCAGTTACAAGGGAGGAGATCTACATATCCGTATTGCCAAGCTTGCCTTCCACGCCAAGGAGAGTCCCATCCGGACACGAGTCGAAGTCTTCAATCTTGTATCTTCATAGTCCAACAGTCCGGTCAAAGGATATAGTCCGGCTGTCCGAGGACACCCTAATCCAGGACTCCCTCAGTAGCCCCTGAACCAGGCTTCAATGACGATGAGTCCGGCGCGCAGATTGTCTTCGGCATTGCAAGGCGGGTTCCTCCTCCGAATACTCCATAGAAGATTTTGAAGACAAGGATATTGTCCGGCTCTGCAAAACAAATTCCACATACCATCGTAGAGAGAATAATATTTCCACAAATCTAATATGCTGGCATGTTCTGCAGTATGACATCATACTATTGCCCGGTCATTATTCGAACCGTTTTTCTCAACCAGCCACTGCACATATGCGAGGCGGTTTTCTTGGCACGTCTTGTCGAAGCAGAGATCGTGTCCCCTTATCACGGGATTCTCATCAACACAGGTGTGGGTAACCCAACTGCGCCATTAATTACGACGCTTGGGGAATAAGCGGTTTTACCAGGCAAGTGGGGAGGCGCAGAATCCCTGCTGCCTTTATAAGGGGATAAGGACTCCCTTTCGCACCCACGCTTTCTACTTCCCGACTCATTCCCCTCCGCCCAAGCTCCAGCGCCCAAGCATTCATCTTCTCTGCCCACAAAAGGCCTTCCGAAGATGTCCGGATCCGGAGCAGGAGGCAAATGGATGGCCTCTACCGTCCGAGAGAAGGATATCAAAAAGCTTCGGGAGGCCGGGTACCTGGCCAAGAAAATCAGCCACCGTCTCCCGAAGGCGGGACAGATCGTTCCTACTCCGGAACCCCACGAGAGGGTTGTATTCCTCCCTCAGTTTGTCCGCGGGCTAGGGTTTCCCCTCCACCCGTTCGTTCGCGGCATCATGTATTACTATGGGATCGATCTTCATGATCTTTCCCCTAATTCCTTCCTCAAAATCTCGACATTCATTGTCGTGTGTGAGGCTTTTCTCCGCATCTCGCCGCACTTCGGCTTATGGCTGAAGATTTTTAATGTGAAGCCCAAGGTGGTGGGCAGCGAGCATGCCGAGTGCGGGGGCGCTATGGTGAGCAAGATGCCCAATGTCATATGGCCAACAGGAACCTTTAACGATTCTGTCAAGGAGTGGCAACAACAGTGGTTCTATATCACTGAGCCGCACGGCACGGAATGGGCCGCTATTCCCGAGTTTCGATCCGGTGCCCCCCTGCGGCTTACATCCTGGGTCAAGAAGGGCCTGGACTGGTCCTCGTCCGACGAACTGTCGGTGCTCCAGACGCGCGTTAAAGATATGGGAGACAAGAACATTAAACTTGTCAATGTAGTCCAGGTGATGTTAGTTCGCCGGATCTTGCCTTGTCAACACCGGACTTGCAATCTATGGGAATTCGATCCGGCCAGGCACCAAACCTTGTGAGAGCTTTTCGGCTCCTCGCACAAGGACATATGGAAGGTGCTTTTCAAGTCCGGCAAATCATGGCCGGACTCCGCCGAGGACCGCGGGTACCAACTGTCCCGCCCCGCAAGTTCGGTAAGTCATCATACTTTTTATCCACGCAACCCAAAGGAAGCGCTTAACGTGTTTTATCCACCTCTCCCAGGGCTGGATGAAGAAGGCGGAGCGGATCCATTGTCCGGCCCCGCTGCCCGAAGAACCGGCCGTCCCACTTCTGACGAAGATGCTGGTCCCGGCGCCTTACAAGGTGCCGAAGAAGACGGCCGAGAAGGAGGCCAAAAAGACCCGGGGTGGCCTTCGTCGCCGCGGCACTTCGGACACAATATCCGAAGGCTTTGATGCCCGTTCCGCCTCCGAAGAGGACGAGGAGGAGGAGGAAGATGACTACCCTGCGGGGGTAAGAAAGAAGAGGACGGCCTCCGTACACTTTGAGGCCGAGCCGCCCAAAAGGGGAAAGGCTCCTCTTCCGGAGGAGCCCACTGCCGCCGCCGACAGCGGCCCGGCATGGGATCCCAGGGCCCAGCCCCTGGTGAACTCGTGAGTATATAAAATCCGAGTATGTTTATGCGTCCAGACTCATCATGGCATAGTATTTTAACCTAAGCCATATTTTTTGTAGTCCGGCGAGGTCCCGTACCAAAGAATCCTCATCAGAGGATTCGCTGAGCTCGGATGCTATGGAGAGCGGGACGCCCCCAAAGGCCCCTTCCTCCAAACAGGTGCATAACACCGAGGCTTCGTCCCAGAAGGACCCCGACCAAGGAGGAGAGGAAAAGACCATGAAGGCGACGCGTGGAAGTCAAACTTCAGGGGCTGATCACATGGGGGAGAAAATTCCCATGGGAGCTGACGGCGGGGGCCATCTTGAATTCCGCTCCTAGCCGGGTGCATTTTCGGAGACCAATACGGCTCCAGAATCAGGCAAGCGGCCTCTCCCAGCTGGAGGCGGCATACCGGTAACCTCTGTCCAACCAGAGGTGTCGGATGCTTTGTTGGTGGCGCTGAAGAGCGCCTCCATCGTTGATGAACACCGTGCCCTTATGGGTGCGGTGATTGAGAAGATTTAGTCTGCTGAGAGTGGACTAAATGGAGCCTGTATCAGCCTTATAAAAGGTTTTGAGGTATGTTTTTCGAAGAGTGTCATGGTATGGATAGTAGCCCCTGATACACTGTTCGGTGAAAGGAAAGAACCGGACAGAGGATCAAATTTATGTTCGCAGGAAGACTCATCGAATGACATCTATTTCTCTTTTGTATAAGCAGGCGTCTGTAGCGGCTGCTGCCGCTCATACTGCGGAGATCTCCGGACTGAATCAAAATCTGGAGCGGGCCAAAGAAGAACTGGGCCAGTTGAAAATGTAGTTGGGGGATAAACAAGGTATGCACAAGTCTTGTTCACGTTTATTGCGAAAGAACTTTCAGTATGATGAAATAAGCTTCATGATTTGCGCTAGGGATGGTGACCGAAGTCGAGGCTCTTAAGAAGGTTGTGGCCGAGGCCGAGAAAAAGGCAGCCACAGAGCAGGCTCTTCATGAGAAGCATGAGGCCAGGGTTATTAAAGCTGAGCAGGAGCTGCAAGAGGCCGTGAGGAAATGCGAGACCTTGGAGCAGAGTTTAACAGAGAAAGAATCCGAACTCGCCGAGGCGCATCAGGCCACGAACGATGCCCGGGGGGAAAATCCAAAGCGCCCTGCAGGGGATCCAAGAGGCGAGAAAGATAGCGGCGGGTAAGGCTTTTTCCATGTAAAGCAAGCATTTGAGGGGAAAATTATGTTTCTAATTTTGAATTCAGATTTCTCAGGGGTATTTGCCGAGCTGCCCCGCAGGATATCAGATGCCGCCCAATTCTACCGGGCCGAAGAAAGGAACACTGCGGATAAGCTATTCTGGTCGCAGTATTTGGCACCGAATTATCCGGTGCCTTTTGCCGATCAACTGAAACAGCTAATCGAACTGCATAAGGCGGCGGAACTAGCCATGAAAGATTTGGTTATCCGGCTATGGCCTGCCGAGCCGATTCCAAGCAGCTACTTCGGGCTCGTGAAGCGGCTTGTAAGCGCTTGCCCTCGACTTGACGTCATCAAGCGGTCAGTCTGCATAGAAGGTGCGCGAATGGCCTTCGTCCGCGCATAGGTGCACTGGGGGAAGATGGATGCTGAGAAGCTGATGACCGAAGGGCCGCCAGAGGGGAAGGAGCACTGCAAGCCCGAATTGTATTATGAAAGTGTCCTAAAAGGATCCTACCTTGCAGCGGAGCTATGCACCAAGGACATTATATTTCCATGAATGCCAATCATGTTGTCCTTTTTAATATTTGAACAAGGTCATTTATTTATTGCCTGTTATATAAAAGTTTACCCTCCTGTGCGGCCGTTTTATATGTTAAACCTGAGAGTTGGCCAGTCGTCTTCTTTTGCCCCCACGTAAGAAGTACGGGGGTGTTCGGGATAAACCTGAGCACTCTTTATCCCAGTTTTGGGTCCTTCGAAGGAGGTGCTCAGCACAACGAACCAGGCAATCGGACTATAGGGCTTTATCACTCTCACTTAGCCATACGAGCTTTCGTAAGGTAGGCGCAGCCCCTGGTGTTCGGAAGACCGTACTAGGGGCTCTATAAGCACCTAGTCGGAGGAAAAACCGATCCATCACATGCTGCATTGGTTATGGCATTGTGCGGGAGAAATCCTTAAAGATTTTGTGACCTCTCGAACAGCTGACCAGCTCTCGCAGTATCATGACAGTCAGTTTTTGGCTTTCTCTACTGAGGTGCTCGTCCGGAAGAACCGGGACACAATCGCAGTAGTTCTCCCAGTGCTACCTTAGCCGATATAGCGGAACGTAAGGTACCAAAACATGGGAGTTGGGCAAACCCAACTATTGACCCAAGACATGATTCGGAGCTGATGCATATAATGTTATAGGTTCGGGGTGTCGAACTTCCATGAAGGTGTTCGGACTTTATTGCCGTGTTATGGGTAAAACGAAGCCCCTGGCATATTTTAAGGCATATCGCTGTGTACGGATGCCACTTGACAAAAGAATTTCAATAAGAAATAACAGCAGGTAAGTGCCATATAAATTCACATGTTGTATTTGAATAGTACGTCTATGCGTATGAGTACAGGTAATGTGATAAAAAAAGGAATACGATTGCGGAACCTGCTGAGACCAGGGGGGAAGAAGGTGAGTGCGGATCCGTAATATAGCCGGATGGTCATTGCGGGGAATGTCTAAGGATTCCCTTGCGCGTTCAAGCTGCCTCTGCATCGCCCGTCCTGGTCGGCGCAAAGGTGAACCTGCGAAGGAAATGTAAGAAATCTTTGCGTGCCGGAGAGCGGTTGAGCCGCCGAGTGCGGCCTGTCCTGGCCTTTGCCGGAGTGTTTAATTGAGCTCTGGACGAGCCGGGTTATCCTTCCGTGAAGTAGTTCGGAGTCCCTTGATGGTGTCCGGGAGCTTGGACGTCGACTCGACGTTCGGCTGCAAGGTGCTGCTCGTTGCTTCTGCTGTTAAGGCAGTGGTGTACTTGTTGGTGCCGAGGGAAGGTTCGACCTTGCCATTAACCGTGATGACGCCGCGTGGACCGGGCATCTTGAGCTTACGATAGGCATAATGTGGCACCGCGTTGAATCGAGCGAACGCAGTTCGTCCTAGCAGTGCCTGATAATCACTGCGGAAAGGGACGATTTCGAAGATTAACTCTTCGGTATGGTAATTTTCTGGTGATCCGAAGACTACCTCAAGGGTAATGGAGCCTGTACAGGTGGCTTCAACACCTGGTATAATGCCTCTGAAAGTGGCTTTAGTGGGTTTGATCACCGAATGATCGATGCCCATCTTGCACACTGTGTCCTGGTAAAGCAGATTTAGACTGCTGCCTCCGTCCATAAGGACTCGTGTGAGGTGGAACCCGTCAATTATTGGGTCGAGGACTAGTGCGGCTGGATTGCCCTGATTGGCGTTAACCGGATGATCCATGCGGTTGAAGGTGACCGGACCTAGTTTATATTGTGGGACGACTAGTTCCGTTAAGTTGGCATCCCTAAGGGTGCATATCCGGTCCGAGTTGGGAATTTGGGTGGTGTTTAACACATTCAACGATTGAATATTCGGGGGAAATTTCTTTTGCCCTCCTATGTTCGGTGATCTAGGCTCTTCGTCGCCATCACCGCTTTGAGACCCCCCCTTCTCCGTTTTTGGTGCCTGCCCTGCCGGCTTGTTTGAAGACCCAGCATTCTCTGTTGGTATGGGTGGCTGGAGTTCCTGGGGTGCCATGAATTTGCCATTGGCGATCGAGTATGCGGTCCAGACTGGATGGACACGAATTGTTATTTTTGAGTAGCCCTTTCCGCTGACTAAACTTTGAGACCCTGAACCCGGCATTAACTGCCGTATCTTCGGCGTTTTCACCATATTTGCGGCGCTTGTGTTTGTTGCATCGTGGTTTGCCGTTGCTATCCCTGGCTTCTGATATGCCAGGTTTGCTTGCTGTATTGTTACTACGAGCCAACCAGCTATCTTCTCCCGCGCAAAAGCGAGTCATAAGTGTCGTGAGGGCTGCCATGGATTTTGGCTTCTCTTGGCCGAGGTGCCGGGCGAGCCATTCATCGCAGATGTTATGCTTAAATGCCGCTAAGGCCTCTGCATCCGGACAGTCGACAATTTGGTTTTTCTTAGTTAGGAACCTGGTCCAGAATTTCCTGGCCGATTCCCCTGGCTGCTGGGTTATATGGCTCAAGTCATCAGCATCCGGTGGTCGCACATAAGTACCCTGGAAGTTGTCAAGGAATGCATCTTCCAAATCCTCCCAACTGCCAATGGAGTCTGCTGGCAAGCTATTCAACCAATAGCGAGCTGGTCCTTTGAGTTTTAGTGGGAGGTACTTGATGGCATGTAGATCATCACCGCAAGCCATGTGGATGTGGAGGAGGAAATCCTCGATCCATACCGCGGGATCTGTTGTACCATCATATGATTCAATGTTTATGGGTTTAAAACCCTCTGGGAATTCGTGATCCATTACTTCATAGTGAAGCATAGGGGGTGTGCGGCGCCTCTGTGTCGGGCTATATCACGACGCAGTTCATACGAGTCTTGTCTGCTGTATTCGGCCTGGCCGGATTTGCTTTTAGTATATCCGGCGTGACGGTCATCGTCCCGCGTTGGGGCGCGCCCCCGTGATCCATAGTTCGATCTTGCATGTTTTGCTTTGTTTTCCAATACGTCTCGCAGGTCCCGCGTGTTGCCCTGGGCCTTGGTATTTTTGTTTGAGTGCCGGCGGGGTGCGGGCTGGACTTCGGGCTGATATGCCTCTCTGTCTCGGCCACGAGGTGGCCGATCGGCCGCATCATACGCTGATGATGTAGGTTTCAATGCTTCCTCCTCGAGTTGGGGTAGCAACCTGCGCTTTGGGTAACTGTTGGTTGGGCGCTCAAGTTCGTATTCCTCGGCCGCCAGGACTTCGGTCCATCTATCCGCTAGCAGATCTTGGTCAGCTCGAAGCTGTTGTTGCTTTTTCTTCAGGCTGTTTGCTGTGGCTATAAGCCGGCGCTTGAAGCGCTCCTGCTCGACGGGATCCTCAGGCACGATAAATTCTTCGTCGCCAAGGCTCACCTCGTCTTCGGAGAGAGGCATGTAATCGTCATCCTCTGATTCTTCGTCTGCTGCCTGTTTCGGAGGGCTAGCTTGTTCCTCCTCCCGCTCGAGGTCTGGCTGGAGGGAATTATCGTCATCTTCGATACTATCCGGAGCATTATTGTCTCTTGTGCTGGTATCGCTGCTTTTGCTATGGTGGGACTTAGACCGGCGCCGCTGACGTCGGTGCTTGGATTGCTTCTTGGAGGGATTATCCTCCATTGTCTTATCGCCATCCCCTTCTTTGTGGGTGTCCACCATGTATATGTCATATGATGAGGTAGCAGTCCAGAGCCCTGTGGGCGGTGGTTCTTGTTCGTCTCCTGCATCGTCGTCCATACCGTCGATGTTTTCGGAGCCAAAGTCGAGCATGTCGGTTAAATCATCGACAGTGGCTACTAAGTGGGTGGTGGGTGGGGAGCGAATTTCTTCGTCGTCCGCATCCCATTCTAGCCGAACATAGTTCGGCCAAGGGTCTCCTGACAGGGAAAGAGACCTTAACGAGTTTAGCACGTCGCCAAAGGGTGAGTGCTGAAAGATATCCGCGGAGGTAAACTCCATGATCGGTGCCCAATCAGATTCGATAGGCACGGACGTAGGCGGCTCGGAGCCCATGGTCGGGGACGAGTCCAACGGTTCGGCAACACGGGTCTCGTAGGAGGTGAAGTCAGTATTCGGCTCTATCGCCACTGATTGTGCGGCCTCCGTGGTGGGGTCCATCCACCCGTCCTCAGATGGCGCAATTTGTTCCGGATTGAGGGCCGGAGTAGTTGCAGGTGTGATCTCCCGAACACTGTCCGACGGCAGAGCTAAGTCATGCTCGTCGTGATTGTGCGGCACACCTGACATGGGCTCAAATTCATCGAAGATCAAGTCTCCGTGGATGTCGGCAGTATAGTTCAAGTTTCCAAACCTGACCTGATGGCCAGGGGCGTAGCTCTCGATCTGCTCCAGATGGCCAAGCGAGTTGGCCCGCAGTACGAAGCTGCCGAATATGAAGATCTGTCCCGGGAGGAAAACCTCACCCTGGATCGCATCGTTGTCGATGATCGAAGGAGCCATCCAGCCTTACAGTGACGGCACAGAGGAACTCTCAATGAAAGCACCAACGTCGGTGTCAAAACCGGCGGATCTCTAGTAGGGGGTCCCGAACTGTGCGTCTAAGGCGGATGGTAACAGGAGGCGGGGGACACGATGTTTACCCAGGTTCGGGCCCTCTCGATGGAGGTAATACCCTACTTCCTGCTTGATTGATCTTGATGATATGAGTATTACAAGAGTTGATCTACCACGAGATCGTAGAGGCTAAACCCTAGAAGCTAGCCTATGGTATGATTGTTGTTGTCCTACAGACTAAACCCTCCGGTTTATACAGACACCGGAGGGGGCTAGGGTTACACAGAGTCGGTTACAAGGGAGGAGATCTACATATCCGTATTGCCAAGCTTGCCTTCCACGCCAAGGAGAGTCCCATCCGGACACGAGTCGAAGTCTTCAATCTTGTATCTTCATAGTCCAGCAGTCCGGCCAAAGGATACAGTCCGGCTGTCCGAGGACCCCCTAATCCAGGACTCCCTCAACCGGCGCCGGCAAGAAGGCCAAGGCAGACGACCCCGGCAAAGAGATTGCCGGGTGCGCCGCTTGCCGGGCCTTGGCGGCTCCCGACAAGCCAGGGGGCTCTAACAAGCAGTATTGCAAGATCCACCGCACCAAGGGCCACGACCTCCAGAACTGCCGACAAGTCGAGTTGCTTGCTGAAAAGCAAAAAACCGAGTACGAGAGGCGGGACAAGGAGCATGGCGGCCAAGGAGGCCGCCGTGGCAAGGATAACCAACAAGAGAGGCCCGCTCGAGGCCGCGATAAGAAGCAGGAAGACGATGATCATGACGAGGACAACGAGTCCGGCGAGCATGAGGTCCAGAAAGCTACGGAGGCCATGTGCGTCGACGGTGGCGCCTCGCTACATACCTCTCACTGCCAGCTCAAGCAGTGGGCGCGTGAGATCACAGCAGCGGAGCCATCGTTCGATGCTCAGAAGCCATTGAAGTGGTCCAGCATGACTATCATCTTTGACACAGAGGACCACCCTGATCGCACAACTGCGGTCGGGTGTTTGGCATTGTTGGTTTCACCAACGATACGCAACCTCAAGGTGACAAAGATGCTAGTGAACGGCGGGGCCGGTCTGAACTTGATCTCGCCCGTTGTGATCAAGAGGCTGCAAATTCCTGATGGAGACCTCAAGGAGACGGGCACGTTTCAAGGGGTCAACCCAGGAAGGAGTCAGCCGAAGGGTAAGGTCACGCTGTCTGTGACGTTTGGAGGCGAGTTGAACTACAGGATGAGAGGATTGTCTTCGACGTAGCCGAGATCCCCTTGCCCTACAACGGGATCCTCGGCCGCCCGGCACTAGCCAAGTTCATGGCGGCATCGCATTATGCCTACAATACGCTGAAGATGCCTGGGCCGATGACCATCATCACCGTCCCCTGTGACAAGAAGGATGCGCTGGTCTGCGCCGACCTACTCTATCAGGAAGCAGTTGCGGCAGCTGCCACCAAGGCACTTGCTCCTGCCGCTGAAGCCCCGGGAGGGAAGAAGAAGACCGGCAAGACCTCTCGCACCCACTCCGGCAAGCGCACCTCTTCGGAGTGTTGTGCTACCATCGAGGACGTGCCAGAGACTCCACCGGCAAGAGCAAGAAATCCAGAGCTGCACCGCCAGAGACCAAGAAGGTGTCCGTCAAGGAGGATAGCACGGGAGGGGATTTCACCATAAGCTCCACACTTGACAGAAAATGGGAAGGCGCGCTCATCACCTTCCTGCGGGCGAATGTCGACGTGTTTGCATGGCAAGCATCCGACATCCCCGGCGTTCCCAGGGAGGTGATTGAGCACCATCTTGCTGTCTGTCCTCATGCGCGGCCCGTCAAGCAGAAGGTCCGGAAGCAAGCTTTGGAACGGCGGGATTTCATCACATAGGAGATCAGGAAGTTGGAAGCGGCAGGCTTGGTGAGAGGAGTGCTCCATCTGACGTGGTTGGCCAATCCGGTGGTGGTGCGCAAGGCAAACGGGAAGTGGAGGCTGTGTATTGACTACACAGATATCAATAAGGCTTGTCTTAAGGACCCCATCCCGTTGCCGCACGTTGACCAGATTGTTGACTCCACGACCGTGTGATCTGTTATCATTCCTCGACGCCTACTCGGGCTACCACCAGATCTTCATGACAAGAGAAGACGAAGAGAAGACAACATTCATCACCCCGTGTGGTACGTATTGCTTTTTACGGATGCCTTTTGGGTTGAAAAGTGCTGGCTCAACGTTTGCAAGGGCAGTCCAAATTGGTTTTGAGCCCCAGCTACATAGAAATATGGAAGCTTATATGGATTACATAGTGGTCAAAACCAAGGACAAGGAAACTCTTGTACAAGAATTAGAGGAGACGTTTGCAAATCTGCACAAGATCAATCTCAAGTTGAACCTTGAGAAGTGTGTCTTTGGCGTTCCGTCCGGCAAACTTCTCGGGATCTTCATGTCATAGCGTGGGATTGAGGCAAATCTAGACAAGATCAAGGCTATTAGGCAGATCGAGGCGCCCAAGCAGATCAAAGAAGTGCGTCGGCTCACTGGCTGCGTTGCCGCCATGAGCAGATTTGTCTCTAGGTCTGCCGAGCACGCCCTTCCCTTTTTCAAAATCTTGAAAAAGGCGGGACCAATGGAATGGACCCTAGAGGCTGAAGCAGCACTACAGGATTTGAAGAAATACCTCTCCTCTACGCCGATACTAGTTGCGCCTAAACCATAAGAGCCATTGTTGTTGTACCTAGCGGCAACGAATCAAGTGGTCAGCGCAGCGCTAGTGGCACAGAGGGAGGTCGACGAAGAGGCAGTAGCAACGGCAGGACTGGCAGATGGCGAGCCAGAGATTCCCCCGGCAGGGCCTGGTGTCGGCAAGACGAGGCCCCCGGCGGAGTTTGACATTGGCAGGACGGGGCCTGCGCGACCAAAAGAAGTGGTGCAAAAGAAGAAGATGATGCAGCACCCGGTTTATTTTGTCAACTCCCTCTTGCAGGGGGCTAGGTCAAGGTACTCCGGTGTGCAGAAATTGCTCTTCGGCCTCCTTATGGCCTCGAGGAAGCTGCATCATTACTTCCAAGCACACGAAATCACTGTCATTACCCGCCTCCCGTTGCAACGGATACTGCATAATCCAGACGCTACTGGGAGGATTGTGGAGTGAGCCTTGGAGCTGTCGAGCTTTTGTTTGAAGTTTGAAAGTACTTCGACGATCTAGAGCAGAGTCTTGGTGGAGTTCATTGCGGAATGGACTTCAACGCCCGACGAAGAGATCCAGGAGACCACTCTCCCCGGCAAGGAAGCAAGTTGCAACTGGATCATGTACTTTGATGGGGCTTTCTCGCTGCAAGGCGCCGGTGCTGGTGTGCTGCTCGTCGCACCCACCGGAGATCACCTCAAGTATGTAATCCAGATGCACTTTCCCAGGGAGATGTCCACGAACAACACTGCTGAATACGAGGGGTTGCTTGCCGGTCTCAGGATCGCAGTAGACCTCAGGGTTAAGAAGCTCATCATCAGGGGTGATTCACAGCTTGTCATCAGGCAAGTCAACAAAGATTATCAGAGCCCGTTGATGGAGGCCTACGTAGATGAGGTGAGGAAGCTGGAAGAGTGCTTTGATAGTATAAAAGTGGAGCACGATCCCCGAGTGGAGAACGACATCGCCGATTACCTGTCGAAGCACGTTGCGTTCAAGCTACCAGTGGAACCAGGTACTTTTGTGCTTCGGTTAACTCAACCATCCGTTGAACCATCAACAGAGCAGAACAAGCGGAGGAAATCAGGCCCCGGCAAGTACTTTCCTGCCGAACCGCCTGGGGCCGCCGGCAAGGATGTTGCCGTGGGTACTGAGCCTGCCAAGGGGCAACTGACTCCGGTAGGGCGTCAAGCCCTGGCAGTAGAGACGGCCGCTCCCATGGCAGAAGAAATGCCTTTAGTCCTTGCCGTCGAGCCCCAGGCTCCGGCGTGGGCACAGCATACCGTCCGATTCCTCCAGACAGGGGAACTTCCTGAGGAGCAGGAAGAAGCGGAAAAAGTAGCCCGTCGGTCTGCCATGTATCAGTTCGTCGATGACGTCATGTACAGAAAAAGACCGAATGGTGTGAAATGGAAGTGCATTCCCGGGGAGGAAGGGCTGGAGCTGTTGTTGGCAGAGATACATGGAGGCATATGTAGCTCCCACATAGGGTCAAGGGCCCTTGCCGGCAAGGCGTTTCGGCAAGGTTTCTTCTGGCCCACTGCCCTCCCGGATGCAACGGCACTAGTAACCAAGTGTGAAGCGTGTCAGTTCCATTCGAAAAAGCTTCATCAACCAGCTCAAGCCCTTCAAACAATTCCTCTCTCCTGGCCATTTTTGATCTGGGGGCTCGACATACTGGGGCCCTTTCCCCCATGCTGTTGGGGGCTTTGAGTACTTGTACGTTGCAATTGACAAGTTCACAAAGTGGCCGGAGGTGGAAGCAGTGAGGAAGGTGACAGCATAGTCAGCCGTCAAGTTCTTCAAGGGGCTAGTCTGCTGTTTTGGTGTGCCAAACGGAGTCATCACCGACAACGGCACGCAGTTTACAAGCCACACCTTCATGCACTACATCCAAGACCTCAATAGCAAGGTTCGTTTCGCTTCCGTGGCACACCCGCGGAGCAACGGCCAGGCGGAGAGGGAAAATGCTGAAGTACTGCGAGGCCTGAGGACCAAGACTTTTGACAAGCTGCACCAGAGCAGAAGGCGCTGGATTGATGAGTTGCCGGCGGTTCTTTGGTCGATCAGAACGACACCAAATCGAACCACGGGCCAGACACCCTTTGCCCTGGTATACGGGGCAGAAGCAGTTCTCCCCACGGAACTCACATACGGGTCACCTCGAGTGCTCGCTTATGATGAGTTTGAGCAAGAGCAATTGCGGCAAGAAGACGCAATGCTCCTCTAGGAAGATCGTCTTCGGGTGGCTCTGAGAGCAGCATGCTACCAGCAAGCCTTGCGCCGCTATCATAGCCGCAAGGTTCATGCCCGAAGCTTTGAGGAAGGCGACCTTGTTCTTCGGCACGTTCAGTCGGCCAAGAATTCCAACAAGTTGACGCCGAAGTGGGAAGGCCCTTACCGGGTAATACGAGTCACCAGGCCTGGCGCAGTCCGCCTGGAGACCGAAGATGCTATTCCAGTGAGCAACTCCTGGAACATTAAACATCTTCGCAAGTTTTACCCATAAGGTGCAGTTGCCGGGCCCCCCCGGCAAACCACCTTTTGTACAAGCCTTGCCGGCAAGGCATGTAACCCTCTGTACAAAGCCAGGCGCAGACCCTGAGCATAAATAAATGAAGCACTGGCGCCCTAAGTTATAGCATGCATGCTAGGTTAAGTCTCTCCCTCGATTAGGATTGATAGTGCTTAGCGGTGACTAACCCCTAGCATAGAGGCCGAGTTTGCGTTTCTTCGTTCCTTTCCATCCTCTTTGGTTCGCAGGGTCCATGGATGTTTCTGCTGAGCTGTTTGGAAGAAAGAGAACGAGCCGGCACTCCTACCTCGGCATGCCAAGGTTGCCGGGGGCTGCAGATACAAGAATCCAACCACGGCAAGCCAAGGCTGTCGGGGGGCTGCAGATTCAGATAAGTCTTTTATCCTCTATTGTGCATTTCCGTATGAAGTCGGGACATATGAAACCCCGTTCTGCTCCTAGACCACCGTGCTCCCCCTTTTTCCCTGTACCCAAGTCACTGGGTCGGAACTGGGTCGTAGTCGCGGTGGTGAGGAAATAAACAAGGGGCCTAACTCTACTTCGCCCCTGCCTCCGCCAAGAGCGTGAGAATGGTCGACTGAAGTAAGGGGGCGGCTAGGCCTGTTGCCGGGCGACAATGTTTATCTTAAAAATAACAAGGATTCATTCCTTGGCATGAGCCTCGCTCACGCGCAAAGAACCCGACAAGCACCCTTTTTCATTAAAAACATCCCATACAGGTACAGTTCATACGGAATAAAAAACATGAGCAAGGGGATTACAAGTCTTAAAATTAACAAGTGCCCGCAGGCTTACAAACTAAAAAGAAATAAGGTGCCCGTAAGCCCTTTCTTGTCCCTCTCCTCAGAAGGTGGAACAAGATAGCAGGAGGGCAAAAAGAGCGCCTAGGCAAGGTACGAGGAGCAGAAGGCACCAAGAGAACATTCCGGTGCCGGGAGGGGAGCTGGAAGACCCGCGTGCTGCCGTTCTCGCAGCCCCTCATGTGCAACTTGAGGGTCTGGGGCGGATCGAGCTCCATCTCCCGAGCAAATGGGGTAGGGAGACGAAGACGACGACGCGGTGGCCGGCGCAGCCTGATGTAGAACTGTAACGCCCCGAGACCGACGCTTCAGAAGACTTCCATATTTTTTGTGATCACTGTGTGTTTCATTTGTGCTTGCTCTTTATTTTTGCATTGCATCATGTCATCATGCCATCATGTCATTAATCTTTGCATCTCAACTCAACAAATAAATTGCATAGATGGTTGATCTATTTAAATCGAGGGAAGGGTGACTTCTCTTTATAACATATCCTCCCAATATTTGGGAGCTATATTAAATATTTCATTAATTTGGAATTCACCACAACACACTTGCAAATTATCCCAATGCCTTTGTTATCTTAATTCTTGGTCTCCAACCTTGCCATATATTTTTTCGTCGTATTCTGGAGCTCCACCAATAAATCCGAACATTTTTGGACCTTCCCAACCCTCACTTCCTATTCAAATCATTTGAATTAAATTCAAATGCATTTGAATTTATATCTTTCAATCATGCCACTTCTATTTTTCCTGGATCAAGCGCATTTTTGTGAGTCCAGGAAAATTGTCCTCGTGCTCAAATTCTTTTCCCTAACCCCCTCTGCCTTTTCCTTCTCTCTAATGCTTTCTGTTAAAGAAAAAAAATAAGAGAGAGAGGGAGAAAGGAACCCAGCAGGCCACGAGGCCCAGCCGCCCCACTTAACCCAAACCCTAGGCCGAGCCCCTCCTCTCGCTCGTCTTGCTCATTCCCTCTGCCCGCTGCCGCAGCCCTGATCCCCATCTCTCTCGCTCTTCTCTCGGTCTCCACCCTCTCCCCTTCGTCCTCCTGCGCCGCCACACGCAGAGGAGCAGGGCCCTCACGCCGCGCGCCTCGCCTACCCCTGCTCCCGGTCATCCTTGTCGCCGACCTCCTTTGCCCCGTCCCTCAAGCTCCCGCAAGCCCGCGTCCTCCGCTGCCAAGCAGGCTGCTGCCTTGCGCGCGCGACCATGCCGGCCTCTCCTACCCCGCCGCACCACCAGACCCCCGCCCGACCTCAGGCATGGACGTGTACTGCCGCTACTCTGCTGCGCGCGTCCCGCCTCCCTCGTCGCGCCCGCTCCTTCGCTGCTACCCGGCGTCGTCGCCTTCCCGCCATGTCAGCGTCCATCCCCGACCTTCGGCTGCGTCCAGGCCATTCCCATCGTCCCGCAGCAGCAGCGCCAAGTTCCTCTGCTTCGCCCATCCACTGACCGTGCCCCGTCTCCCTCGCACGCGAGCTCAACCCCGAGCGCGCCTGAGATGTTCTTCCTCCCGCTGGCCTCCTCTGTGCGCCAAGTCCCTCGCCCGCGTGCCAAGTTCTCGCTGCCACCGCTATTCTCACTCACTCCGCATCCGTGGCTCTGCTGCTGGCCCTCACTGCCGAGAGCCTCGTCGTTGGCCTCCTCCTTGCCTCTGCACCTCCGGATCCTGTTGTTGCTGGACGCAACTTTGTCCACGATCAATACGCCAAGACCCCGAGATCGACTTCGTGGACTGACAAGTACCAGGACGACCGTCGAGACCGCCGAATTCCACTACCGGTGAACGTTTTGGAATCGCCAAGTCAGACTACAACGCGAAGACCATGTACAACTACGGATCCCGTGGATTTCACCAAGTACCTCTACCGATGACCCGAACATCTACGGAACATGTACCACTACTTCCACTACGACCCGTGAACGACTACTTCCCTCGTCATTTTTGAAATGCCTCGAAACGCACGCTTCAAAGGTATAACCGTCGAGAACGACCGCCCGTGAACGAATGCATGTGTTGTATGAGTTGCTTGCGGAAGCACCGTGCCCGACTTGTTCGTCGCATGCTGTCACTCGTTTCCTTGCCACCGTCTTGTGGGACACCCGGTAACCGGGAGCACCCCACCGTCCTTGCATGACACGCTCACGCCCACTTCTTTTGCACCGGTATCTCCGTGAGCTATCGGAACCGATATGTTGTCGTGGCATCATTTTCGGATTCGTTGCCGTGGCACCCCTTTCTTCCACCACGGTGACAAATGCTTAATAACATGCTCATGTCAACATTTTCATAAAATTGCTTAAAACTTGCATTGTCATCCGCATCATGATAACAACATTTAAATGTGTAAAAATTGTGTTTGTTTTAAATTGCTAAATGACATGAGGATTTATCGGAATTGTTGTTTGTTGTTCCGGCCTCATTTAAATTGCCTAGATAGTTAGTTTACTTATGCTTCACCTCTTGCCATGTTAATCAACATTTATATTGTTGGGTACATAAATGTGAGAGAACTAAATAATTGATG
This sequence comes from Triticum aestivum, assembly GCF_018294505.1. Lineage (NCBI taxonomy): Eukaryota > Viridiplantae > Streptophyta > Magnoliopsida > Poales > Poaceae > Triticum > Triticum aestivum. The sequence continues at coordinate 150,147,550 of NC_057811.1, forward strand.
TGGTGTTTCGTCAATATGCAACTCGTTACATATTGAGCTCCACTTAATTTGTAGTATTGTTTGTTGCATTTTCCCATGCCATGCTTCATTTAAACCACACATGCATCATACATGACTGTGCATCATGCCATGTTTATGATTGTGTGTTTACTATGTTGTTTGTTTCTTTCCGGGTTGCTGCTCTTGTTAGCTTCGGTTTCATTCCGGAGTTGTGAGGATTCGTTCGACTCCGTCTGTTTGTCTTCTTCATGGACTCGTTCTTCTTCCTTGAGGGATCTCAGGCAAGATGACCATACCCTCGAAATCACTTCTATCTTTGCTTGCTAGTTGTTCGCTCTATCGCTATGTTGCGCTACCTACCACTTGTTATATCATGCCTCCCATATTGCAATGTCAAGCCTCTAACCATCCTTTCCTAGCAAACCGTTGTTTGGCTAAGTTACCGCTTTTGCTCGGCCCTTCTTATAGCGTTGCTAGTTGTAGGTGAAGATGAAGTTTGTTCCATGTTGGAACATGGATATCATGGTGATGTTGGGATATCACAATATTCTCTTATTTAATTAATGCATCTATATACTTGGTAAAGGGTGGAAGGCTCGGCCTTATGCCTGGTGTTTTGTTCCACTCTTGCCGCCCTAGTTTCCGTCATACCGGTGTTATGTTCCTTGATTTTGCGTCCCTTACGCGGTTGGGTGATTTATGGGACCCCCTTGACAGTTCGCTTTGAATAAAACTCTTCCAGCAAGGCCCAACCTTGGTTTTACATTTGCCTCACCTAGCCTTTTATCCTTGGGAGTCGCGCATCCCGAGGGTCATCTTTATTTTGGGCGGGATTGTCGACACATCGGGCGGCTTTGCTGGTTTTGTTTTACCATCGTCGAAATGTCTTGTAACCGGGATTCCGAGACTGATCGGGTCTTCTCGGGAGAAGGAATATCCTTCGTTGACCGTGAGAGCTTATAATGGGCTAAGTTGGGACACCCCTGTAGGGTATTATCTTTCGAAAGCCGTGCCTGCGGTTATGTGGCAGATGGGAATTTGTTAATATCCGGTTGTAGAGAACTTGACAGTTGACTTAATTAAAATACCTCAACCGCGTGTGTAGCCGTGATGCTCTCTTCTCGGCGGAGTCCGGGAAGTGAACACGGTTCTTGTGTTATGGTTGTGAGTAAGTAGTTTCAGGATCACTTCTTGATCACTTCTAGCTTCTCGACCGTTGCGTTGCTATTCTTCTCGCTCTTATTTGCGTATGTTAGCCAGCATACATGCTAGTGCTTGCTGCAGCTCCACCTCACTACCCCTTCCAACCCATAAGATTAAATAGTCTTGATCTCGCGGGTGTGAGATTGTTGAGTCCTCGTGACTCACAGATACTTCCAAAACAGTTGCAGGTGTCGAGGATACCAGTGCAGGTGACGCAACTGAGCTCAAGTGGGAGCTCGATGAAGATCTTGTTCGTTGTGTTGTTTCTTTTCATGTTGATCAGTAGTGGCGCCTAGTTGGGATGATCAGGGATCTAGCATTTGGGGTTGTGTCGGGTGGTAGGTGCGACATATGCCAACGGATGGCTTATCATAGTGGGTGCCAGTAAGACGTCGCCGGTGCCTGGAAACGGGATGAGGCGAAGACATGCACGCCGGCGGATCTTACCCAGGTTCGGGGCTCTCCGAGGAGATAACACCCCTAGTCCTGCTCTGCGGGGTCTCCGCATGATCACTAGATCAGGGAAAGTAGCTACAATCGCTCCTAGAGCTGTTTGGTTCAAGGGAGAAGAAGAACAAGGCTAGCTCTTGCTTCTCTCTCTCTATGGTGTGTGTGCTATGCTCAGAAGCCAACCCTTTGCATGGGTGTCCCGGGGGGTTTATATAGGCCTACCTCCCGGGGGTACAATTGTAATCCGGCTGGGCGCTGGTCCCAGCCGTCAGTGTCTACGCTCGCCGGCTTCTCCGCCGGCCGTTGGGGCCCGCCGACTGGTGGGTCCCCCGGCTGCCGGCCTCTTGGTCGACAGGCCGGCCCCACTGCCTAGGGTCTTGTCGGCGGCTGCTTACTGTAGCCTCGCCCCTGATGACGAGGGCTTCGTCGAGGTAAGCGTGGCTACAGCGTGCCGCCTCGTGGGCTCTCACTGTAGCCTTACCTCGTCTTGTCTCCTTAATGTGGCTCCTGCTTCGAGGAAGGGAGTAGCCGGCTTCTGGGGGCCGGCTACACCCTTGGCCGACTGGGAAAGGCCGGGCCGCCTTTGCGCCTCTCTCTGGCTAAAGGGGCCCGCCGCCCGTGGGCCGTACCTGTGTCTGTCGTGGGTGATGTCGAGGCTAGCATGGCTACAGTACCGAGCCGGACGAGAGATGGCCGTCCCGTACGGCGTCCGGTGGCCATGCCTGCCTCGGGCTTCGGGGGTAGTGGGCCGCACTGTGGCCACACCCCGTCTTGTCACCGTTATGTGGGTGTAGCCTTGGTGGTTGCAGTCTTGGCCGGCTTCTTGGAGTCGGCGCTCTTCGTGGCCGGCTTCGGGAGGTCGGCATCCTCTATGGCCGGCTTCCTGGAGTCGGCCGCCCCATGGTTATCCTGGGGGGAGGTTGCTGAGGCTGGGTCGCCTTCCATGAGTCGGCTTTGGAGGTAGCCGGCCAGGGAAGGCGGCCCAATGCTTGAAATGCTTTGAAGGCCCAAATGGCCTGATAATTTTCTGAAGAGCCAGGGGCAGTCGGTTAGGCTACCCGTGGCTATTTACTCCGACAGTAGTCCCCGAATATGACTGGGCTTCGAGGTTGGGTAGGAGTCGAGAAGCTCGATCAGCTTCCTATCTTGTCAACTCGGCAGCTAGGGGCCGGCTTTGGTTAGACGCGCCGCCTTGGTCAAAAAATTTGGAGTCGGAGGGCGGGAGCTCGCCAGCGCGTGCGTCGGGCCGCGGGCCGGCCGCTCGCCGCCTGCGGACCATGTGCTCTCTCTTGGCCAAAAAGCCTGCCAGCCCACGCGCGCGACGGGACGTCGCCGCAGGGCGGGGGCCCACCACGTCCACGCCCGGGCCCAGGCGCGGATTCTCTGCAGCCCGAAACCGCCCGCACGTCTCCTTGCGGCAGTTTCGGCACGCCTTTAGGGCGTAATAATCGCGAGGCGTGGGGGGAGCGGGTGTAGTTAATCCCACGTCTCACCCCACTTCCAGCCTCCCCGGCTTCACCTCGCGAAGCTATAAGTAGGGGGAGGGGGAGAGCGGCAGGCTCTCGCACGCTCCTCCTCTTTCTACCATCCTCTTCCTCCTGCCGTTTCTTGTAACAGCGCCTCGCCGCCGCGCTTTTCCACCACTCGTTCCTCCGCCGCCGGGCTCGTTTTCGCCATGCCTCCCGCCACGGAGCAGTATGGCGGGGATTGAGACGGCTCCAACGTCCATGAGGATCACGTCGAATTCCTCCGCAAGACGCGGCGGCTGCCCGGAGCAGACAAGGTGGAGGTCCGTCTCGCTCCGGCGAAGGAGATTACGCCGGAGCCGCGGGAGGGCGAGCGGGTGGTCTTCCGCTCGCATTTCTTGCGCGGAATCGGCCTGCCCGTGAGCGCCTTCTTCCGCTCTTGGCTCGAGTTCTACCAGCTCCAGCCGCACCACCTCACCCCGAACGCGGTGGTGCTGCTGTCTGCCTTCGTCACCCTGTGCGAAGGCTACCTCGGCGTCCTCCCCACCCTCGAGCTCTGGGGGGAGTTCTTCCAGTCCAAGCTGGGCACGCGCTCGCAGGGCGTGCCGGCTCAGACTGGCGCCTTCATCGCGATGCGGAGGGTGGCCCCCGACAACCCCTTCCCCATCATCTCGCTGATCCAGTCGGTGAAGATGTGGCAAAAGTCGTACTTCTACGTCAGGAATATCGCCCCATGGGGCGACTACATCAATCTGCCGGCTTACGTAGCCGGCCCACCTGCGGGCAGGCGTCCCCAGTGGTCATACCGGGCCGTGACGCTGACGCCGGCTGGAAACGCAGCCGTCGCCCGAGTGCGAGTGATGATCCAGTCGGAGGGCTTGACGGGGCCCGACCTGCTGGCCGCCTTTGTCACGCGCCGGGTACTCCCGCTCCAGAGCCGCCCTCATCTGATCTGTCATATGAGCGGCCAGCTCGATCCGAGCCGGATGTGTACCAAGGACATGCCGCATGACGAGGTGGCCTATATGGTGAACTACCTCGCGAACTGCAAACTCTCCGAAGAGTGGCAGTTCGGCAAGGAACCATATAGCCGAGCCAATCCGCCGCCCACGGTATGTTCTCCTTGTCCTTTTCTCTTTTCTCAGGTTTGTCGCCGAGTTCCTTTTTGGCCGACTCTAACTTAGTCGGCTTGTTTTCGACAGAGCCCTCTTCTTCGACCCGCCGGCGGGTCGGACGCGGAGCGCCGATTCGTCCCCGACCAGACGGAGCACGATCTGGAGGACCCCGACTTGGGGGCGGCTGCTATGGACGACAACACCGAGCCGGGTGGTGGCCAAGCCGGCGGCGAAGCAGGCGGCTCTGGGCATGGAGTCACCTTCGACGACGAGGCCGAAGTCGTCCCGCGCCGTCAGCCGGCATCTGGCCGCGGCGCGGGTTCCTCCGCCGGACCGCCTGCTCGGGGCGGTGGGCAAAAGCGTCGCGCCTCCCAGGGTTTGTTCGGCAGCCGAACGAAGAAACCCAGGGGCGGGGCGGCGGCGACCAGGCGGGAGGAGGCGGCCGCGAAGGCGGCTCACTTCCGCAAGACGGTGAAGCAACCGCAGACGGTGTCAGCGTAAGTTCGAACACTTTTGTGTACTCCTTTTTTCTTTCTTTTCTCTGGTGGTTCCTGAACCCTTGTCTTTTTCTTCCAACAACCAGAGCTCCATTGTCGCTTGAGCGGGCGGCTGCCGCCTCCGTCGTCGAGTCGCCAAGGGGGTCTGGGAGCACCACTCGCCGCGTGGATCCCCGTGCCGACCTTCAGGAGGCGACAGAACGGAACGCGCGGGAAGCGCGGGAGGAGCAGGAGGCGCGGGAGGCGGAGGCACGGAAGGCGGCCGTCGCCCAGGCGGCGCAGGAGGAGGAGTAGGCGAAGGCGCGCGCCGACGCCGCAGCCAAGGCCCAGGCGGAGGCCGCAACTGCGGCGGCGGAGGAGGAGGCCTTGTTGGTCACCCCACTGCGCGTCGCAGCGCCTGGGGCCCCGGTGCCCTCGCCAGAAGGAGCCAGCAGCGACCAACCAGGGCTGGAGAGGGATAACGACGTCGTCATCCTGGAGAGGGCGCCGGTGCCGACTCCGCCGACTGGGACGGCTCAAGGCGGCCGGCCTGATCTGCCGCCTGCGCAGTCGGCGGGGGGCGAGCCGGCCGCGAGGACTGAGCTGGCGGTCCGGATGCCGCCGAGCCGGCGCACGGGGAAGGCTGCGTCGGAGCCACAGAAGGCCGCATCGGAGCCGCAGCCGGCCGCGGGCTCCAGCTCGTCGGCCCAGTATGTGGAGGCGGCCAGCGCTACCTCAGGGTGGACGCCGGGCGGAGGGACGGCCGTGATGAACGTGGCTGCGCAGGACGTCCGGACCCGGCTCCAGGCCCAGGCTACGGCGCTGAGGCAGTATACCGACGAGTTTCTTGCGACGCGGGCGGCCATCCGGGTTAGTCTTTTTATCTTGCTTCTTCTTGATCTTGATTTCTTCTATGGGGGCACGTCAGCGCACCCACTGGGTGTAGTCCCCGAGTTCCGAGTCGGCTGCTGAGCAGGCGGCTTGGAACTTCTTAGTGGATTTGGCTTTGCTATTCTTGTTCTTACTTCGATCTTCTGTCTATCTTGCAGGACTACCACAATCTTCGTGCGGCCGCCTTCAACTCCCAGGCTCGGGAGCTGACCCAGAAGACCGCCGACCTTACTGAGAGCCGGGGTAAGTGCTTTATTCTTTATCTCACGTGGGGGCGCGTCAGCGCACCCACTGGGTGTAGTCCCTGAGATTCGGGCCGACTGCTGAGCAGTCGGGTCGAATCTTCCTTGACGACTTCCTCTTACTGTTCTTTCTTTTTCTGCCCTCTCTGCAGCGGCCAACGCCAGTCTGAGGGCACAGCTGGGAGAGTCTCAGACCGCCCTTCGTGCCAAGGATGCCGAGCTCGCCACCTTGGTGCAAGAATGCGACCGCCTGGCCAAGAAGTTGGCCGACCAGGAGGAAGGCCACAAGGCGGCTCTGAAGGCGGTGCAGGACCGCGAAGCCGCCCTCCAGGCCGAGTATGAGACGGAGGCGGCTGGCTGGGCTGAAGCGAGGCAAACTCTGATCTCTGGCTATGGTCAAATCAAAGATCTGGTTGACAGTAAGCCGCCTACTTCTTCGTCCTTTCTTGCCGTCTGCCGCTTTTGGCTCGTTTTCTGACTTGGTGTTCATCTCTTCTTTTCTTCTTCCCTGCACAGAGTACTTCCCTGGCTATTCAACCGCCGCCAACCAGATCATCGAGGCCCGCCGCCAGGCGCGGAGGCAGGCTGGCTTCGAGATTTCGCCAACTGCCGGCCGTTCGCTGGAGGAGCAGCTCTTGGCGATCCAGGCCCGCATCCAGCCGGCTCACGGACTGCTCCGCCGGCTTCAGCGTGCTGGGGCGCAAGTACTGGCCGCCCTCTGGCCCGGACAAGTGGTTCCTCGCACCCCCAGTTGGACCGCCGACTGGCTGGAGGTGGCAGTCGACCGCTTCGAAGCCTGGAAGGCCTCGGCGGCTCGGTCCGGCGCCAGGCAGGCGCTGGAGTTCGTCAAGGCCTGGTACCCCGGCCTGAGCCTGGATCAGCTGGCTACCTGGCGGCAGCAAGCCGACACGGAGCTGGAGCCGGCGCGGCCGGCTATCATCCGGCGGGCTTCGGCGATCGCCGACTACACCGACACCAGTGTCTTCGCCCCTGAGGTAGATGACAACGGTGTCGCCCAGCCGGAGGAGTGGTTCGGGCTGAACCCGACAGACGGTGAAGACTCGGCGGAGGAGATCGACTCCAGCGACGAGGGCGAACAGGAGGAGGAGGAAGGTGAAGACGCCGAGCCGGCTGGTGGAGCAGCCGACCAGCCTCAGCCTGACCGCGCCTCCAGCACCACGTCACGCGCGAGTGCGTCGCCCGCCACTGGTGGTGACCAGGCCGAGACCCGCTAGGCGGCCACTCCTTCAGCCGGCGATGCCGTCTCCACCGACCAGCCTGGCTCCCGCACTACGCCCTAGTCTAGTCTGCCATCTTTTGTTTTCCTGTCTTGTCACTTTTGGAACAATATTCGGTTAAGTCTGCACAATTCCACCCATTGGGGGTGTATTCGAACTTATGTCCGTAGCCAGCCTGTTGGGGGCTTTATATGTATATATATAACTTATGCATGCATTTGGCTTTTCCTCGTACTTTGCTTTTCATCCTTCTGCTGTTTCCTTTGCCGCTCCCTTGGTCGCCGCCTCCCCAGTCAGACAGTTGCTCTGCAATCTGTAGCTGGAGGAGTGCTTGGCCAATTGGGGGGGGGGGGGAAGTACTCTAGCTTTGCTGGACTAAAGCTAAGTGTTTAGGAAGCCGGCTAGCCGGCTGTTCTGACAATCGACAAGCGTGGTTGGAGGCCGCCTTTTTGCTATATAAGTTCGTTGGTCCTTAGCCATTTTTCATGTGGGCATCCTTTCTGCCTTGCCTCTTGCTAGTCGGACAGTCGGTTCTTCGAGCTGCAACTTTCAGCAAGAGAGGACTCGGGAGCCGGCGCACTACTTGTCTGACTTCAGGTAGAACTTTTTAATATAGCTCAAGGCGGCCAGTCCCCGGGCCGACTAGTCGAACCAGGTGCCCAACAAGAAATCAAATGTAATAATGCATTCATGAATATGACACTCGTCATTCATAGATAAATAAAGGCAGTCCCCGAGTACTGTTCGGGGGCCCTGTTGGTTCGTACTTAATACAAAAGGGTAGCATGATACATACTGCTTTCAACTGTAAAATCTTCTCAGGAGGTTCGCGTTCCATGGTCGCTCCGACTCCTTGCCGGAGTCGTCTCTCTTGCGTGCTCTTGGTTTTTGCGTGTCGATCAGGTAGGAGTCGTTGCCTAGTGCCTTGCTGATGACGAAGGGACCTTCCCAAGGGGCCGAGAGCTTGTGCTGGCCGGCTGTTCGCTGGATCAGCCGGAGCACAAGGTCGCCCTCTTGGAAGGATCTTGGCTTGACCTTGCGGTTGTGGTAGCGGCGCAGCCCTTGCTGGTAGATGGCGGACCGGCTGAGTGCTAACAGCCGACCTTCTTCCAGTAGGTCGACGCCGTCTTCTCTTGCTTCCTTGGCCTCCGCCTCCATGTACATGGTGATCTGAGGCGAGTCGAACTCGATGTCTGTTGGGATGACAGCCTCGGCACCATATACAAGGATAAATGGAGTAAAGCCGGTTGACTTGTTGGGTGTAGTGCGCAGACACCAAAGGACAGCCGGCAGCTCGTCGAGCCAGTAGCCGGCCGATCGCTCTAGTGGTACAACCAGTCGGGGCTTGATGCCGGAGAGGATGAGTCCATTTGCTCGCTCGACCTGGCCATTTGACTGCGGGTGGGCAACGGACGCTAAGTCCAGTCGGATGCCCTGCATCGCGCAGAAACATGCCAGTGCTCCTTTGGCGAAGTTCGTGCCATTGTCGGTGATGATGCTGTGCGGCACGCCGTACCGAGTAGTGATGTCAGTGATGAATGTCACGGCAGTCAGCCCGTTCAGCTTCTTGATCGGCTTTGCTTTGATCCACTTTGTGAACTTGTCCACAGCGACAAGTAGATGCGTCAAGCCGCCGCGGGCTGTCTTGAAAGGGCCCACCATGTCCAGTCCCCAGACGGCAAAGGGCCAGGTGAGGGGAATGGTCTTGAGTGCAGAAGCCGGCAGGTGTTGCTTGGAACTAAAAACTTGGCATCCTCTGCAGCTCTTGACTATTTCTTTAGCATCCTCCAAGGCAGTCGGCCAAAAGAAACCATGTCGGAAAGCCTTGGCCACAAGTGATCTTGAGGCTGCGTGGTGGCCGCATTCGCCTTGGTGGATGTCTTTGAGGATTGCCACTCCTTTTTCTGGCTCGACACAACGCTGGAAGACTCCAGTGACGCTGCGCTTCACAAGCTCTCTGTTGATTATTGCATATGCTGCGGCTCGTCGTTGCACTAGTCTTGCTGAGATTTCATCAGCCGGCAGCTCTCTGCTGACTAGGAACTTGAGATGGGCTGGGCCCATATGGAGTTGTGACTTCTTCTTCTGTTAGTGTAGCCACCATGACTCGGGTGGGTGGGTTGGGTGGCGAGGAGTTGGAGTCGGCCACCGCTTCTTGTGTCGTTGCAGTCCCCGGGCCGACTGCTGCAGTCCCCGGGCCGGGTTCTGAAGTCCTCGGGCGAGGTGCGGCTGCGGCAGTCCCCGGTCCAGTTGTCGAAGTCCCCGTGCCGCCTGCGGGGTTCCTCCAGTCAGATCCGACTACATCTGGCGCAGGCGGTACGAAGATAGAGTCCGACTCTGGAGACGGCTTGATGGACGGCTTGAGGAGGCGCTGGAGGGAGACGCCAGTCGGTATGGCTTGTCGGGTGGAGCCGATCCGTGCTAGGGCATCTGCTTGGTCGTTGTCGGCCCTTGGCACGTGAAGGAACTCGCACCCTTCGAAGTATCCGCTGATCTGCTGGACGAGGAATCGATAGCTCGCCATGTTCGCGTCCTTGGCATCCCAGTCGCCAGACGACTGCTGGACCACCAAATCTGAGTCGCCGTAACACAGGATCTGGCGTATGCCGAGCTCTTTGGCTAGCTGGAGCCCATGTACGAGCGCCTCGTACTCGGCCACGTTGTTGGAGGCGGCGAAGTGGATCTGCAGTGTGTACTTGAGCTTGTCGCCTTTGGGCGAGGTGAGGACGATGCCGGCTCCCAAGCCGGTGCGCATCTTGGACCTGTCAATGTGCATCCGCCAATGGGTAGAGTCGGGAGCCGGCGGTAGGTACTGGGTCTCGGCCCAGTCGACGAGGAAGTCAGCCAACGCTTGGGACTTGATGGCGGTGCGGGGTTTGTAGAAGATCGTGTAGGGCGCCAGTGCAATGGCCCATTTAGCCACCCGGCCAGATGCATCCCGGCTGCCTATGATCTCGGCGAGCGGGGCGGTGCACACGACCGTGATGGGGTGCTCTTGGAAGTAGGGCTTCAGTTTCTTGGCAGCGAAGTACACCCCATAGCACATCTTCTGGTAGTGCGGGTAATTTTGCTTTGAGCTGGATAGCACTTCGCTGAGATAGTACACCGACCTCTAGACTAGCTGGGCTCGGCCTTCTTCTGGGCGCTGGACCACAACAACTGTACTGACCACTCGGCTGGTCGCGGCAATGTAGAGGAGCATGGGCTCCTTCTCAGTCGGCGCCGCCAGGACAGGTGGGGTGGTCAGCATTTTCTTCAGCTCATGGAATGCTTGGTCGGCTTGGTCATTCCACTCGAAGTGAGTGGACTTTTTCATCAGTCGGTATAGGGGGAGAGCCTTCTCTCCTAGCCGGCTGATGAAGCGATTTAGGGAGGCCAAGCAACCGGTGAATTTCTGCACATCTCGCAGTTTGGTGGGAAACTCCATCCTCTCGATGGCCTTGATCTTGACGGGGTTGCACTCGATGCCGCGTTCGGAGACCAGGAAGCCTAACAGCTGGCCGGCTGGTACTCCGAACACACACTTCTCAGGGTTGAGCTTGATTTGGAATCGGCGCAAGTTGGCAAATGTTTCTTTCAGGTCTTCCAGCAGGGTACCGCGCTTCTCTGTCTTCACCACAATGTCGTCTACATAGACGTGGGCATTTCTGCCGAGTTGTTTCAAGAGGCATTTCTGCATGCAACGCTGAAAAGTGGCACCGGCATTCCTCAAGCCGAATGTCATAGTCAGGTAGCAGAAAGCTCCAAAGGGTGTGATGAAGGCAGTCTTCAGGCGGTCAGCTGGGTCCAACTTGATCTGATGGTACCCTGAATAGGCGTCCAAAAAACTCAACAGCTCGCATCCGGCTGTGGAGTCTATCACTTGGTCAATCCGTGGCAGAGCAAACGGATCCTTTGGGCAGGCCTTGTTCAGGCTGGTGTAGTCTATACACATACGCCACTTGTTATTCTTCTTCAGAACCAGAACTAGGTTGGCAAGCCACTCTGGAAAGAACACTTCCATGATAAAGCCGGCGGCAAGGAGCCGAGCTATCTCTTCTCCCACGATTCTTCGCTTCTCTTCTGACAGTCGACGGAGGGGTTGCTTGACCGGCTTCGCATCAGCTCGGACATGTAATTTGTGCTCGGCGAAATCCTTCAGGACACCCGGCATGTCCTTTGGGGACCATGCAAAAATGTCTCAATTCTCACGGAGGAAGTCGACGAGCTCGCCTCCCTATTTACTGTCCAAGTTCGCCCCAATAACAGCGAACCTCTCCGGGTTCTCCGGGTCCAGAGGTATCTTCTTCGTCTCTTTGGCAGGCTGGAAGGAGCCCTGCGCATCACAATCTTTGGGGTTGGGGGACAGGGCCGACTGCTTGCCGGCCATGGCCACAACCCGTTCCAGCATCTTCTTTTCTTCTGCCACCACGAGGGACTCGGCCAGCCGGCTACTGGCCATGGCACACTCGATGGACTTCTTGTAATCGCCGGCTACTGTGATGATCCCCTTCGAGCTCGGCATCTTCATCTTCAGGTAGGCGTAGTGGGGCACAGCCATGAACTTGGCCAGAGCGGGTCGGCCAAGCAGAGCATGATAGGGGCTCTCCAAATCCACTACCTCGAACCAGATCGATTCCCGGCGAAAATGATCTTTGTCTCCGAAGAGAACATCCATTTTAATCTTGCCGATTGGGGAGCAAGACAAGCCGGGGACGATACCATGGAACACGGTCCGACTCGGCATAAGCTGCTTCGCCTTGATGTTCAACTTATCCATGGTATCACCATCTATCAGGACGCGGGAGAATCGGGCAGCTCGCCTCTCCGTCGCGAGGGTGACATCCAAGACCATTGCATAGGAACCAGGAGAGGGCATCACCTCTGGGTGGTCGGCCTGGCTCCAGCTGATTGGCTTCTCTGACCAGTGCATGAACTCGGGGGCGCTAGAGGCGACTGCATTAACTTCTTGATGATGTCGGCGCCGACTACGCTTGTCGTCGGCTTGACTGGTGAAGACGACGTAGGCGGCGTGCTCTTCAGGGAATTCGTCTTGGATGGCTTCGACTGCCGGCCGAGCCGCCGGCTGCTGAGGGGCTGGAGGCGGCGGGCCGGGAGGCGGAGGCGGCAACAACCCTTCGCCCTTGGAGATGCGGGTGAGCCAATGACATTTTCGGGTCGTGTGGTTGGACGGCTTCGTGCCGCTGTGGAACTTGCAGGGGGCGTCGAGAGTCTGCTCGTAAGAGAAAGCCGGCTGCCAAGCCGGCCTGCCACCCTTCTTCTTGGGAGCGGGCCGTTCTTCGGGCTGCTCGTCTTCAACTGTGGCCACCTGCCGACTGGTGGAAGTCAGCATGGGGTCCTTGCGCTTGTGATCGTTCTGGTAGGGGCGCTGACTAGAGTTGCCGGCCGGCGTCTTGCGAGCCGGAGCAATCACCTTCCCAGAGGCGTCTACTCGCAGCTCGGTCTTCATCAAGGAGTCGGCCGTGGCGTACTTGTCTGCGATGACCGGCAACTCGTCGAGGGTAGCCGACTCGTCGCAGAGGAGTCGGTGCTTGAGGAGGGTGCCCTCTCGGCACCCGGCGGTAAAGTACTCGATGGCCTGAACCTCGTGCACCCCCTCGCAGGAGTTGCGGAGCTCGGCCCACCGCGTGAGGTAGTCGCGGGTCGACTCGTTGGGCCCTTGGACGCAGAGGGAGAGCTGGCGAGGCTTGGGAGGCCGCTTGTAGGTGCTGGTGAAGTTGCGGACGAAGACTTCCGTGAAGTCCAGCCAACTGTTGATGCTGTAGGGCTTGAGGCTGTTGAGCCATGTGCGTGCCGTGCCTTGCAGCATGAGGGGGACGTACTTCACGGCGACGCGCCGGTTGCCGTTGGCTATGCTGACAGCCGTGGAGTAGTCGATGAGCCAATCTTTCGGCTTTACTGAGCCGTTGTACTTGGGCGTGTCTCTGGGGAGCGAGAACCCTTTGGGGAAGGGCTCGTCGCGGATGCGGGGGCCAAAGCATGGCGGGCCGACATCATCTTCTTCTTCTAACGCTAAGGATCGAGCAAGGCGGTAGATCCGGTGGCGGGCGTCGTTCTCGCCGACTCCTTCTCGGCGGCCAAGTCGGTCGCCAAGAGTCGGGTGCGTGATAGGCGGCGGGGTGAGACGTCTTTCTCTTCGAGGCGGGGAGGAGGCAAATCTCCTTGGCGTTCCACCACTCGAGGGCGGCCTTCCGCGTCGCGCTCGATGGTGATGCGAGTCCGGCTGCGGCTGGCAGCCGGCAACTTGTCTTTCTTCTGGCGTGCGCCGCTCGTAGGCGGCGAGCGGGACGTCGCGGCGTGCTCCCGGCGCGGGGGATGACTATCAGCACGGGCGCCGGCTTCGCGCTGTTCGGCAGCCGCGTCGATCAGCTGCTGGATCCGTCTTGTCATGTAAGGGAGCTCATCGGCTCCCAGCCCATTGTGCTCTTCTGCAGCCGCCTGAGCGGCTCGCAGATTCTCGAGCGGGGTGGCGTAGACGGGGCGATCTGCCCCAAGCATGCCGGCAATAGCCGCGCCGCGCTTCTGGACGAAGCCGGCTCGGCTCGGCCCGCGAGGCGGCGGCGTACCGAAGGCGGCGCGGTCGACTTCGCGCTGGTGGGCCTCGGTGAGGCGTCTCATGGAGGCTATCTTCTGGCCTTCCGCGATGAGGGCAAGGCGGCGTGCCTCCAGGGTCTCGGCGTCGGCGTCGGCCGGGGTGGGGACGGAGAGGTCGTGCATCGCCGCTTGTAGGGCGTCGTGAGCGTTCTCGCCCGAGTTGGCGACGTGGCTGATGACCAGCACTTCGGTGACAGCGCTGCTGCCACTGTCAGCTCGAGGGAGAGGATCGTCGAAGACCACCACGTCGGAGGGGTAGGCGTCGAGCGATGCCGTGTCGGAGTCGACGAGCATCGGGTCCGTGGAGCCGACCAACTCCACATCTACAGCAGGCTCGCTGGAGACGTGAAGCTGGTCGAGGAGGCTGACGAGGCGGCTCTCGGGGTAGTCCGTGCCTGCGTCGGACGCAGGCTCGTCGGAGATGCGAGTCTCGCCGAGAAGATCGGTGAGGCAGCTCGCCGCGCAGGCGTCGTCGACGCCCTGCAGCGCGTCGAGGCAAACGCCATCGGGCGCAGTAGGCTGGCTGCGCTCGCGGGGGAGGAAGAGGGTTCCCGTCCAGAACAGGTCTCCGGACGACGGTGCACCTGGCCCCACGGTGGGCGCCAAATGTCGGGTGGTAGGTGCGACATATGCCAACGGATGGCTTATCATAGTGGGTGCCAGTAAGACGTCGCCGGTGCCTGGAAACTGGATGAGGCGAAGACATGCACGCCGGCGGATCTTACCCAAGTTCGGGGCTCTCCGAGGAGATAACACCCCTAGTCCTGCTCTGTGGGGTCTCCGCATGATCACTAGATCAGGAAAAGTAGCTACAATCGCTCCTAGAGCTGTTTGGTTCAAGGGAGAAGAAGAACAAGGCTAGCTCTTGCTTCTCTCTCTATGGTGTGTGTGCTATGCTCAGAAGCCAACCCTTTGCATGGGTGTCCCGGGGGGTTTATATAGGCCTACCTCCCGGGGGTACAATTGTAATCCGGCTGGGCGCTGGTCCCAGCCGTCAGTGTCTACGCTCGCCGGCTTCTCCGCCGGTCGTTGGGGCCCGCCGACTGGTGGGTCCCCCCGGCTGCCGGCCTCTTGGTCGACAGGCCGGCCCCACTGCCTAGGGTCTTGTCGGCGGCTGCTTACTGTAGCCTCGCCCCTGATGACGAGGGCTTCATCGAGGTAAGCGTGGCTACAGCGTGCCGCCTCATGGGCTCTCACTGTAGCCTTACCTCGTCTTGTCTCCTTAATGTGGCTCCTGCTTCGAGGAAGGGAGTAGCCGGCTTCTGGGGGCAGGCTACACCCTTGGCCGACTGGGAAAGGCCGGGCCGCCTTTGCGCCTCTCTCTGGCTAAAGGGGCCCGCCGCCCGTGGGCCGTACCTGTGTCTGTCATGGGTGACGTCGAGGCTAGCATGGCTACAGTGCCGAGCCGGACGGGAGATGGCCGTCCCGTACGGCGTCCGGTGGCCATGCCTGCCTCGGGCTTCGGGGGTAGTGGGCCGCACTGTGGCCACACCCCGTCTTGTCACCGTTATGTGGGTGTAGCCTTGGTGGTTGCGGTCTTGGCCGGCTTCTTGGAGTCGGCGCTCTTTGTGGCCGGCTTCGGGAGGTCGGCATCCTCTATGGCCAGCTTCCTGGAGTCGGCCGCCCCATGGTTATCCTGGGAGGAGGTTGCTGAGGCTGGGTCACCTTCCGAGAGTCGGCTTCGGAGGTAGCCGGCCAGGGAAGACGGCCCAATGCTTGAAATGCTTTGAAGGCCCAAATGGCCTGATAATTTTCTGAAGAGCCAGGGGCAGTCGGTTAGGCTACCCGTGGCTATTTACTCCGACAGGTTGTCTTCTTTCCTTTTGGTTCCGTAGTCGGGCCTATGTGTGTACTCTGATTGATGTATGATTTATTTATGTATTGTGTGAAGTGGCGATTGTAAGACAACTCTTTATCCCTTTCTTGTTCATTACATGGGATTGTGTGAAGATGACCCTTCTTGCGACAAAACCACAATGCGGTTATGCCTCTAAGTCGTGCCTCGACACATGGGAGATATAGCCGCATCGTGGGTGTTACAAGAACTCATGAGGCTGGTCCCCAATGTGACCCTCCATTGGGAGAGGCATCGCCGGCGGAGGCAAGGCCGGTGCGCCGCCCCGTCCCCCTCTCCCCCGAGCGCCACGACGGCCTCGGCCTCGCCCCTCCCCCTTCCTCTCGTGGTCGGCTCCGCCGCTGCGAGCTCATGGGGAGGAGGGTCGCGTTGTCGAGCAGCGACCCTTGCCGCCACCGTTGAAGGGCCTGCGCCCCCTCTCGCCATGGCAGATGGAAGAAAGGAGCAGAAGTGGAAAGAGATGGATGCTGGAAGAATGTGGGATGACACCCCCTCCCCCCTTGTTATAAAGGGGCGGGGTCGGGGCTCGGCCGCCCCACTCAACCAATCCGACCATCGGGGGCGCAGGGAAACGGGACCGACCCGCTGCTCCAATCAGCGATGGCCCGGTTTCCCGCCTCCACCGCCTGCCACCTGCATGGGGGACACGTGGCGAGCGAGCAGGATCGAGGGGATGGGTGAGGCGACTGTTCCCCACCCCATGATCGTGGGGCGCGGACGCCTTGAAGACCATGACCCGAGTCCTCTCAGTAAATGAGCCGCGCCTCTGCGCCTCCCTCTTTTTATGGGGAAGGCGTGAGCCGCCTCTTTACCACGATGTGACACATGCATGCGAGAACTGCCCCACGCATGACCCCCACGTCACGCACGACCCTCCACGTCACGCGTTCAACGCGGGTCATGGGGAAGCGCAGCGGACGAAAAAGCTACTGCGGTAAAAATCTGCCCCGCCTGCCCGCGCACCGTTCTGGGCCTGGCCCAACAACGTGTCGCGCTTATGTGTGGCCCAGGCCCGGGGGCTCCTGTCGGTGTACAGAAGTAGGGGCGCTCCTTTTGTACCCCTTTACTTGTGCACGGGCAGTCAGAGCCGCACCCATGGCCACACTAAGCAGGGCAGAGGAGGGGAGCCGAAGGCACAAGGCGGTCAGAGGCAACGCCAAGACCAAGGAACACAAAAGAGCAAAAGGGCGAGGCGGACTCCCCCGACAAGACGCTTGCCGGGGCGGCCCTGGCAAGGGCCTTGCCGGGGCAACTTGCCCGACGCCAGCAGAGCAGGCCATCCTTGAGCCCGCGGGTTCCAACGCCACCAACCAACTACATTAGAACCAAGGCTCGGGAGGCGCCTCTGTGGTGGCATGCAGATCTTCTTCAAGATCATAAACACACAAGATCAGATGAGGATCAGAAGACGACGATCTTCGGCGGGATCCTAGCCGAGGAAATCCACGAGACCCCCGGCAAAGACGCTTGCCGGGGAAGACAACAATGCCATGGCAAGACCCTTGACGGGGCCCCGGCAAGGCCCTTGCCAAAGACACCAAGGGGGGCGCGGCCAGGCCCGCTTCTGCCTGGGGTCCACCGCCGTCCCCATGCAGCTGCTAGCTCAACCAGCTGGGCAGGCACCTACGTGGCGCCGTGCGGCCTCTACACTGACCCAGCAAGCACCTGCGTGGTGACATGCAAACCTTCCTGAAGGCTCCACCACCACGCCAGCCAACGTGGCGCCATGACACCTCGTCAGCTCGGACGCGTGTCGAAGCCAGGCGAGGCGGCGACAGCTGAGACGTGCTTCCTTGCCGTCCCCAATAAAGCGAGGGGGGCACGTCGGCAGCGCATTAAATGCGTTTGTCCGACGGGGCCGGAGGATAGACTCATCCACTGTAGACCTTTCCACCTCCTGCGTGCCACTATGGCAACCCCTTTTTCCTATAAAAGGAGGCCCGAGGCGACCAGGAGGGGGATTCGGATCTTTTGGGAAAGTTATACCTCGTAGCTAGCTCAAGAACACAAGAACACTCAAATACATCCACCAAAGCAGGACTAGGGTATTATGCATCTCCGCGGCCCGAACCTGGGTAAACGATCTGTGTGCTTCCTGTCAGACCCGCTCTTTGCACAACCCCGAGCCCGCCAACCGTAGAAGGGATCCCAGTGATTCCATAGGTGTCGATTTCCCCCGACACTATCTTTTTACCCGGGAGGGATTGACAACCCCTCTTTTACGTGGGTTGCAAGTATTTGTTCTTTGTGTGCAGGTACTATTTACATAGTATTGCGTGGTTCTCCTACTGCTTCGATAACCTTGGTCTCATCACTCAGGGAAATACCTACCGTAGCTGCGCTGCATCATCCCTTCCTCTTTGGGGAAATACTGACGTAGTTCAAGCCGCATCAAACGGAATTTCTGGCACCGTTGCCGGGGAGACATCATAACATCTATTGGATTCCTAATCACAAACCTCATCTCCTTGCAATTTACCTTATTTGCCTCTCGTTTTCATCTCCCCCACTTCGCAAAAAAATTGCCGTTTTATTCACCTCTTTTTCGTTTGCCGTTTTCTTGTCAGATCTATCTTTTTGCATGTGATCTTGTTTCTATGGCCAGCATGACTACCCCTCCTTTGTCACCAGATTTTGAAGTTTTATACTTCAAGCAGAGACAAGGAGAAAAATTGAAGGATGCCTGGTATATGCTAATGGAATCCTATCGCATTTGTAATCTAAAAGGGGATGCAAAAGTTCTGCTTCGAAATTTTTATATAGGTTTAGCCAACTTTTGGATTTTGCCGCTAAAGGAAATTTTATTGAGCTTGATGCTAATACCGCTTATGAGATCCTAGAAGGGATTTTGGGAATTCCGCCCACTAAAAAAGGGGTTTCTTTTACTCAAGAAGGAGCTCAAATTTTGGATAAGTTGGGTGATTTGCATAAACATTTGGTTGAGTTACAAAAATACAATGAACCTCTGAGACATATCAGTGGGACCCTCAATCGAATGAATACTTTTATTACTCTTTGCAATAAGAGTTTGGATATTTTGGATCTCAAGATGGTCTCTTTTCCTGAAAATCTTGGGAAGCGTAAAGAGCCTCCCGGGTTTGAAAAAGCTCTTACAAAAGTTGCATAAACCAAAGATGACAATACTTAAATCTTTGCATTATGCCTAGCTAGGGGACTAAAACGATAGTGTCGGCGTTCTGGGAACGGGGGTCCCCAGACTTGCCTGCCTGCGGCCCACAGCGTGGCTATGCTAGCAGGCCTGTACGGCCCATCTTCATCAACAAAGCATTCAAGACCCTCGCGAGGGGCCAAACCTCGCGAGGCGGACGACGCAAGACCTCCTCAGGAGCGGACTCTCCAGGAAGGCTCACAAGGAGCGGAGATATCAAGGCAGGGCAAACCTCGCGAGGCTCTCATGATGTGAGCCATGACGATCAACACCAGGCGGGCGCCAGCGCGCGCAGCGTCCTTGTTTCCTCTTTGGTGCCAAGGGGGCAAGCGCAGGCGCGGAGTACTGAGGCATCAGGCAAACGTTTCCATATCAGTGCAATGAGACCAAGACCAGCAGGCCAGCAGGATGGAGGTCACCATGGAGCCCAAGACGGCGTCATCACCAGAGCCCTTTCATAGGCGAAGACCGCCTTTGTCAGGATAGCTTGTACTAGTTGTCCCCTTTCAAATTGGCCGCCGTTGTTGGCTCCCTTCCCGCTCAATATTTGGGAAGAGGACCAGGGCCTCTATAAATAGGACTATCCACCACAGTAGAGGGCATCTGATAACTCATTCAGAGTCATCTCACCCACACAAGTTCAGCAAGCACAAGAACACCTCAACCTCAGGAGGTTGTTCTTCCCCTTGTACTGTTCTTCATCAGCCCAAGAGGCAATCCACCACCACACACTCGAGTAGGGTATTACACCACATCGGTGGCCTAAACCAGTATAAATCTTGTGTCTTTGTGTTGCTAGTTCGTCGAGTTCGTCCGCAAGATCTTAGCGAGCTAGAGCGTAGGTCGGTAGGAGGGAAAGAACTTCGCGCGCACCCCAGAGTTCGAACCTTAAGGGTTTTGCCGGAACCCCAGATCCGACATTTGGCGCGCCAGGTAGGGGTGCGCTGTAGCTCCTCTCCACCAGCCTACGCTCCGCGCCACCGCACTTCGCCCCCATGGCAGGTGCCCTGCCTCCCGCTCCCGCGGCCGGTGCTGACGACGGGGCCCGGGGGCTCTGAGCCCTGGCTCCCGCCCTGCGGTAGGTGCGATGGCCACCCAAGTTCAGGCCGGAGATGCCGCCGCGCTACGACGGCACGGCGGACCCGTCGGCGTTCTTGCTGGCATACGAGGAGGCCGTCCTCGAGGCCGGGGGCGACGACAAGGTCATGGCCAACTGGCTCCCCATGGCCCTCGCCGGCGAGCCACGCGCCTGGCTGCTCAACTTCCCTGGATCCATGGTGGCGTCCTGGGGGGAACTCGGCGACCTCTTCAATGCTCGCTACACGGTACCGGCGCACCACGCAGTCGCAGCCCTGCGGGGCGGCTCTCAAGCACCGCCTTCAGATCGCCACGTCAAGCCGTTCCTCCGTCAGATTGGTGCCGCTTCCAAGCGCCCGGGGGCTCCGCCGGGTTGGGCTGCGCCAGAGGCCAACCTCACCTTCGGCTCAGAAGACCACCCCAACTCTACCGCCGGCTCGGGCAAGCTCCCAATGCTCTGCACGCCCACCATCTGCAACGTGGCTATTACCAAGACCCTCATCGACGGCGGAGCGGGCCTCAACTTGCTCTCCGTAGAGGCCTTCAGCCTTCTTCACGTGCCACTCGAGCGGCTCAGTCTCAGCAAGCCTTTCTCAGGAGTCGGTGGTGGCACTGCCCGCTCTCTGGGACAGATCCGCCTCCCCGTCACCTTCGGCACACGCGACAACTACCGCACCGAGCTGGTCAACCTCGACATCGCCCGCATCAGCCTCCCGTACAACGCCATCGTCGGGTACCCAGCTCTCGCCCAATTCATGGCGGCGACTCATC
Source organism: Triticum aestivum (assembly GCF_018294505.1). Lineage (NCBI taxonomy): Eukaryota > Viridiplantae > Streptophyta > Magnoliopsida > Poales > Poaceae > Triticum > Triticum aestivum. The sequence goes on from NC_057811.1 coordinate 150,168,097, forward strand.
CAGCCTACAACCTCATGAAGATGCCTGGGAGCAAAGGCGTCCTCACCATCAAGGGGGACACCAAGGAGACCGTGACGGCACTCAACCTCGCCCTCAAAACCGCCGCGATGGCGCAGCCTACTGGCGCGGGCGCCTCCAAGCCCAAGGGAGCCCTGCCGACCAAGAAGAAGCAGTTGTTCACACAAGACAAGGCGGAAACCAAGCAGGTGCCGGTCAGCGAGGACAGGCCCTCAGGAGCCACCTTTACCATAGGTGCCAGCCTCGACCCAGGGCAAGAGGAAGCATTGGTGAAATTCTTAGCGCAAACAAGGATATATTCGCGTGGGAGCCCAATCAGCTGGTAGGAGTCCCGAGAGAGGTGATTCAGCACCATTTAAGGGTATGCCCCAATGTACGCCCTATGAAGCAGCGGGCGAGACGGCAATCCATTGAGAAGCAGGCCTTCATCGTCCAAGAGACCCGCAAGCTAGAAGCGGCGGGTGCCATTCGCGAGGTTCGGTATCCCGAATGGCTGGCGAACCCCGTCGTAGTGCCAAAAAAAGGCGGGAAGAAACGGATGTGCGTCGACTTCACCAACCTTAACAAAGCCTACCCCCAAGATCCGTTCCCGCTCCCACGCATCGATCAGATTGTCGACTTCACCGCCAAGTGTGACCTGCTGTGCTTCCTGGATGCGTTCTCAGGATATCACCAGATCAAGATGGTGGTAGAAGATGTGGAGAAGACAGCCTTCCTGAACCCGTGTGGGGTGTACTGCTACACCTGCATGCCCTTTGGATTGCGCAACGCGGGCACAACCTTTCAGCGACTGATGTACATCACCTTAGGGCAACAGCTCGGAAGAAACACAGAGGCCTACGTCAACGACATCATGGTGAAATCTCGGGAGGCGAGGACCCTGATCCAAGACCTGGAAGAAACCTTCGAGTGCCTGCGCCAGGTGAACTTGCGGCTCAACCCGGAGAAGTGCGTGTTCGGCGTCCCTTCCGGCAAGCTGCTGGGCTTTCTCGTGTCCCACAGAGGGATCGAGGCGAATCCAGAGAAGATAAAGGCCATCGAGGACATGAGCCCGCCGCAGACCCTAAAGGAGATGCAGAAGTTGGCTGGTCGGGTAAGCATTGGGACGCTTCATCTCCAAGCAAGGGGAACGCGCCCTACCCTTCTTCAAGCTGATGACGAAGAAGGGCCCATTCGAGTGGACCCAGGAGGCCGACCGAGCCTTTCAAGACCTCAAGAGGTACCTGACCAGCCCTCCAGTGATGGTGGCACCATGACCTCTCGAGCCCCTAGTGCTCTACCTTGCCGCTACCCCATACTCCGCCAGTGCAGCATTGGTGGCAGTTCGGGAGGAGCACCAAGCCAAGGGCGCGCTGCGCCGAGCTACGGCTGAAATGACACAAGATCAGGAAGGCGCCGCGGGAGCCGCAGCGGCGTCAACGGAAGACCAAGCTCGGAAGGACAACGTCACAGAGACCCCCGCAAGCGACCAGGCACCAGGAGTTCCACCACCTCAGGAGATGTCCGGGGCCCTGCAAGACACGAGCCTCACCAGTGCGCCAGCCCTTGTCGAGCACCCGGTGTATTTTCTCAGCACGGTGTTGCGGGACGCAAGGGCACGATATCCCATGCCTTAGAAGCTCCTGCTAGCACTCTTGGTGGCCTCGCACAAGCTGCGGCATTACTTCCAGGGCCACCCCATCAAGGTCGTCTCAGCCTACCCGTTGGAGAGGGTGCTCAGGAGCCCCAATTCTGCTGGAAGGGTCGCCGAGTGGAACATCGAGTTGCAAGCATTCCAGTTAGAGTTCAGCACTACCAGGGTCATTAAGGGAGCCACGCTCGCTGATTTTGTGGCGGAATGGACGGACGTCCCAGCGCTTGAAGTAGGCGAAGACCGGTCCACCTCGCCAGGAAGTGAAGCACCAGACGGTTGGGTCATGTACTTCGATGGCGCCTTCGTGCACCAAGGCACAGGGGCTGGAGCAGTACTCATCTCGCCCACTCAGGATAAGCTCTACTACGCCGTGCAGCTCTGCTTTCAGCATGGTGAGAAGGTCTCCAACAACATCGCGGAATACGAAGGCCTCATAGCTGGCCTGAAAGCCGCGGCAGCTCTGGGGGTGAAGCGCCTTACCGTTAGAGGCGACTCGCAGCTCCTTGTCAACTTCTCCAACAAAGTATACGAGCCGAAGGACGAGCATATGGAGGCATACCTCGCGGAGGTGCGCAAGATGGAGAAGCAGTTCTTGGGCCTGGAGCTGCAGCACGTGCCCCGGGGCACCAACAAGGAAGCCGACAACATCGCCAGGAGAGCATCCAAGTGGCAGCCACAAGAGCGTCTTTGAGGAACGGCTCTTCAAGCCATCGGCGACACCACCACTTTCAAGCACAGCTCAGCCTCGGGAGGAACTCCCACAGCCTCCTGCCTCAGGAGCCCCGCCCTGTGGCCCGACCTCGGGAGCTTGCTTGCTCTTGGTGCTCGAACCTCAGGAGGGATGCTAGACCAAGGAATTCAAAGAATATCTGATGCAAGGGGCGCTGCCAGACAAAGAGGAGGATGCAGAGCGTGTGGTTCGGCAAGCCACGGCGTACTGCATCCAGGATGGTGAGTTGTACAAGAAGCGGCCAAACGATGTCTCCCTGCCCTGCAATATCCAGGGACCAGGGGAAGGATCTGCTAACTGACATACACGGTGGGGAATGCGGGCACCACTCGTCATCACGGACCCTCGTCGGCAAAGTATTCCGTAGTGGGTTCTACTGGCCCACTGCGCTCAATGACGCAGCTGAGTTGGTGAGGTCCTGTGAAGCCTGCCAGTTCCACGCCAAGCAGATTCATCAGCCGGCTCAGGGCCTCCAGACCATTCCGCTCACATGGTCATTCGCGGTCTGGGGGCTGGACATCTTGGGCCCGTTCCCTCGAGCGCCTGGGGGCTACCGCTACCTCTACGTCGCCATCGACAAGTTCACCAAGTGGGCGGAAGTGGAAGCCGTCCGTACCATCCCGGCTGGCTCTGCTGTCAAGTTCATTAAGGGCCTCGTGAGCCGCTTCGGGGTCCCCAACCGCATCATCACAGATAATGGCTCGCAGTTCACTAGTAACCTCTTCAATACCTGTTGTGCTAACCGTGGAACGCAGATCTGCTACGCTTCGGTGGCGCACCCCAGGAGCAATGGTCAGGCCGAACGCGCCAACGCGGAGGTCCTGAGGGGCCTCAAGACCAGGACCTTCAAGAAGAAGCTCGAGGCCTGTGGCAGGGGCTGGCACGACGAGCTCCTATCCGTGTTGTGGTCTATCCGGACCACCGCCACCAAACCAACGGGCGAGACCCCATTCTTCCTCGTCTACAGAGCTGAAGCAGTCCTTCCTCATGAGGTTAAGCATCGCTCCGCACGGGTCCTGGCGTTCGATGAAACGCAGCAGGACGCCACGCGGGGGATGGACCTCGTGCTGGGGGAGGAGCGTCGTCGCGAAGCTGCACTGAGGGCGCCAAGGTACCAGCAGCCGCTGCGGCGATACCACTTCCGCAGCGTCCGCTCCAGGACGCTCGAGGTGGGCGACCTCGTCCTAAGGCGGGTCCTCTCAAGGGAAGGGCTGCACATGCTTTCACCCATGTGGGAGGGCCCGTTCAAGGTCGTCCATGTCTCCAGGCCTGGCGCCGCGCGCCTGGAGACGCAGGACGGGATACCTATCCAGAACGCCTGGAACATCCAGCACCTCCGGAAGTTCTACCCATGAAGCAAGGCCTAGAGCCTGTGAAGCAAGGCCTAGAGCCTGTGAAGAAGGCCCGGTGCCTGTGAAGAATCGCTGCCCGTGACACTCTCACGTAATAATGAGTGGGGCTGTACACGCCCTGAAGTCTCAGGAGCGCCAGCCTCAGGCCCTGGGGCTCCCTCCCACGCCTAGTGGCAGCACTTAGCTCCGCGCTGGTGAGAAGACTTGAAGACTAGATTAGGTGTCGGACGCAGCTTTTCATTTGCTTTTCCGTAGTTGGCTCGTTTTTCCTTAATCGAAGTTTGCTTTTGGTGTTCCTTGTTGATTCGATTCCCTCGCCTCTTACCGCATTTTCCGGCTCTGGTTTGCTCGTGTTTTCTCTCTTGCATGCCTCGCGAGGGGGGCTAGGCAGGCGCCCTCGCGAGCGTTTTTCTTCTCTCTGCCTTCTCGTTCTCGCGAGCCACCCTCGTTCGAGCCTGAAAGCTGGCGCATCTCTCCTAATCCATGCCCCACGGGTACCGCGATACAAAGCGTCGGGTCAAGGCTTGGGTGAACGACAAATCTCCTGGCAAACTCCATAACTAATTTTTTGCAGTTCCTGAGCAATCGCAGACCACAAGGTCAAGATGGACACGAGGAAATAAACGCCTCCTAAGGAGGAGGGCGCCCCGAATGCACCAAGCTAAGTTATCTTTGCGCAAAATAGCCACACGGCACTGAAACAACAAGTGTAGCATAAAGGTCAATAAGTTCTGGTTTCATACACGCCCCTCTGGGCCCATGCTGGTTTCATTTCGATGCAGGAAGGAAAAGGGGAACATAACAAAAGCGGCGATCGCCCCTGCAGCAGTCGACGGGGGCAGGGCCTTGACGACGTCCCGGGTCTAGTCGGACCCCTCCTCGCGCTTCACCGATGCGCGGCGACGAGACAACCCGCTACCACCTTCGAAGCGGGCGCGGCGGCGTGGCAGCTGATCAAGGCCGCCGCTGCTGGAACTGTCACCAAGGGAGGAGCCACCATAGCCAGACGAGGCGCGCCCGGCGGGGACTTGTCAAATTGAGCGGTTGCCGAGGCAGCGTGGGGATGTGGAGACGCCCACGTCCAATCAACCGCCACGCGTCAACCAAGGCCGCAGGCTTTTGGGGCCCGCGACGCTCCGTACTTGACCTTTGGCTTCGCCTCGAAGCCAAGCCCGAGCGCACCTTGGGCCCGAGGGCTACTGTCGGCGTTCTGGGAACGGGGGTCCCCAGACTTGCCTGCCTGCAGCCCACGGCGTGGCTATGCTAGCAGGCCTGTACGGCCCATCTTCATCAACAAAGCATTCAAGACCCTCCCGAGGGGCCAAGCCTCGCGAGGCGGACGACGCAAGACCTCCTCAGGAGCGGCCTCTCCAGGCAGGCTCACGAGGAGCGGAGATATCAAGGCAGGGCAAACCTCGCGAGGCTCTCATGACGTGAGCCATGACGATCAACACCAGGCGGGTGCCAGCGCGCGCAGCATCCTTGTTTCCTCTTTGGTGCCAAGGGGCAAGCGCAGTCGCGGAGTACCGGGGCCTCAGGCAAAGGTTTCCATATCAGCGCAATGAGACCAAGACCAGCGGGCCAGCAGGACAAAGGTCACCGTGGAGCCCAAGACAGCGTCATCACCAGAGCCCTTTCGCGGGCGAAGACCGCTTTTATCAGGATAGCTTGTACTAGCTGTCCCCTTTCAAATTGGCCGCTGTTGTTGGCTCCCTTCCCGCTCAATATTTGGGAAGAGGACCAGGGCCTCTATAAATAGGACTAGCCACAAACAGTAGAGGGCATATGATAACTCATTCAGAGTCATCTGACCCACACAAGTTCAGCAAGCACAAGAACACCTCAACCTCAGGAGGCTGTTCTTCCCCTTGTACTGTTCTTCATCAGCCCAAGAGGCAATCCACCACCACACACTCGAGTAGGGTATTACACCACATTGGTGGCCCGAACCAGTATAAATCTTGTGTCTTTGTGTTGCTAGTTCGTCGAGTTCGTCCGCAAGATCTTAGCGAGCTAGAGCATAGATCGGTATTAGGGAAAGAACTTTGCGCACACCCCAGAGTTCGAACCTTAAGGGTTTTGGCGGAACCCCAGATCCGGCAGATAGCGCTTGTTGGGAGGCAACCCAATGAATAAATTTATTTTTGTCTTTTTATTTCTGTTCTAGAGTGTTTACACAATTATGCCTCTGTTATGATTGTGTATTTTATGTTTAAATTAGTGTTTGTGCCAAGCAAAGCCTTTGGGATCATGTTGGGTGATAGTTGATTTGATCTTGTTGGAAAACAGAAACTTTTGCATCCAGTAAAACAATTTTGAAAAATAATAGAAGTGACAAAAAATTCTGATTTTTTTACAAAAGATTGATATACAAATTGCCTACATCTTCCTAAGTTTTTAGAATTTTTGGAGTTACAGAAGTATACAAAGTTTTTAGATTGCTACAGACTGTTCTGTTTTTGACAGATTCTGTTTTCTTTGCGTTGTGTGCTTATTTTGATGAATCTATGGACTCTATCGGGGGGTACGAGCCATAGAAAAATTGGAATACCAATACTTGAGTAGTGATTTGCTTTTTTATACTAATGGATCTCATGAGGGTTTTGTTGAGTTTTGTGTGATGGAAGTTTTCAAGTTTTGGGTGAGATCGCGATGGATGAAGGAATAAGGAGTAAGAAGAGCCTATGCTTGGGGATGCCCCATGTCATCCCAAGCTATTATCTAAAAGAGAAGCAAGCAACTAAGCTTTGGGATGCCCGAGTGGCATCCCCTCTTTCTTCTAACGACCATCGGTATTTCACTTGGAGCTATATTTTTATTCGTCACATATCATGAGTTTTGCTTGGAGTGTCTTGTATGATATGAGTCTTTGCTTGTTTTGTTTTTTATTTTACGTCATCTATCCTTGCTGGACACACCTATTTGAGACAGACAAAATTATGCTATGATTTGTTACAATTGCTCTCTATGCTTCACTTAAATCTTTTTGAGCTATGGACTTGCTCTAGTGCTTCACTTATATCTTTTTTGAGCATGGTGTGCTTTAGTATTTTTGAAGAAATGCTCTCATGCTTCACTTAGATTTATTTGAGAGTTAGTAATTTTTTTAAAAGAAATTATATCATGCTTCACTTATATTATTTTGAGAGAAGAAACTTTTTATGCTCATGTTCTTCACTTAGATTTGTTTGAGCTATCAAAAGCAACATAAGAAATTAGTCCCAAAGTGATAAATATTCAAGAGGGGTATAATAAAAACTTTCATGAAGATCATTAGGCAAAATAAACATGATTCTTTGTAATAGTTTTGTGGTATGATTATATAATATGTGAGTCATGTTGATGAGTAATTATGCTTTAGTAAGAATATTGGTGTTAAGGTTTGTGATTCCTGATACGTCCTTTTTGCATCATGCTTTTATATCGATATTTATTGCATTATGGGCTGTTATAAAACATTATGTCACAATACTTATGCCTATTCTCTCTTATTTTATAAGGTTTACACGAAGAGGGAGAATGCCGGCAGCTGGAATTCTGGGCTGGAAAAGGAGCAAATATTAGAGACCTATTCTGCACAACTCCAAAAGTCCTGAAACTCCAAGGAAGTCAGTTTTGGAATATATTGAAAATATTGGGCGAAGAAAGCACCAGAGGGGGGCCACACCCTGTCCACGAGGGTGGGGGCGCGCCCCCTGCCTCGTGGGCCCCCTGGCAGGCCTCCGGTGCCAATCTTTGGCTATATGAAGTCTTTTGCCCTGGAAAAAAAAATCAAAAGGAAGCTTTCGGGACGAAGCGCCGCTGTCTCGAGGCGGAACCTAGCGAAACCAATCTAGGGCTCCGGCGGAGCTGTTCTGACGGGCAAACATCCCTCTAGGAGGGGGAAATCATCACCATTGTCATCACCATCGATCCTCTCATCGGGAGGGGGTCAATCTCCATCAACATCTTCACCAGCACCATCTTATCTCAAACCCTAGTTCATCTCTTGTATCCAATCTTTGTCTCAAAACCTCATATGGGTACCTGTGGGTTGCTAGTAGTGTTGATTACTCCTTGTAGTTGATGCTAGTTGGTTTATTTGGTGGAAGATCATATGTTCAGATCCTTTATGCATATTAATACCCCTCTGATTATGAACATGAATATGATTTGTGAGTGGTTACGTTTGTTCCTGAGGACATGGGAGAAGTTTTGCTATAAGTAGTCATGTGAATTTGGTATTCGTTTGATATTTTGATGAGATGTATGTCGTCTTTCCTCTAGTGGTGTTATGTGTGTTGGGGATCGTAGCAGAATTTTTAAAATTTCCTACGCATCACCAAGATCCATCTATGGAGTATACTAGCAACGAGGGGAAAGGAGTGCTTCTACATACCCTTGTAGATCGCGAGCGGAAGTGTTCCAATGAACGGGGTTGATGGAGTCGTACTCGCCGTGATCCAAATCACTGATGACCGAGTGCCGAACGGACGACACCTCCGCATTCAACACACGTACGGAGCAGCGACGTCTCCTCCTTCTTGATCCAGCAAGGGGGAAGGAGAGGTTGATGGAGATCCAGCAGCACGACGGCGTGGTGGTGGATGTAGCGGGATCCCGGCAGGGCTTCGCCAAGCACTAGCGGGAGGGAGAGGTGTTGCAGGGGGAGAGGGAGGCGCCAGGGGCTGTGGTGCTGCTGCCCTCCCTCCCCCCCCCACTATTTATAGGACCCCTGGGGGGGCGCCGGACCTGGGAGATGGGATCTCCAAGGGGGGGCGGCGGCCAAGGGGGAAGGGGGGTGGCTTCCCCCCCAAGTCAAGTGGGGCGCCCCCCACCCCTAGGGTTTCCAACCCTAGGCGCAGGGGGAGGCCCAAGGGGGGCGCCCCAGCCCACTAAGGGCTGGTTCTCTTCCCCTTTCAGCCCATGGGGCCCTCCGGGATAGGTGGCCCCACCCGGTGGATCCCCGGGACCCTTCCGGTGGTCCCGGTACAATACCGATAACCCTCGAAACTTTCCCGGTGGCCGAAACTGGACTTCCTATATATAATTCTTCACCTCCGGACCATTCCGGAACTCCTCGTGACGTCCGAGATCTCATCCGGGACTCCAAACAACTTTCGGGTTTCCGCATACTCATATCTCTACAACCCTAGCGTAACCGAACCTTAAGTGTGTAGACCCTACGGGTTCGGGAGACATGCAGACATGACCGAGACGCCTCTCCGGTCAATAACCAACAGCGGGATCTGGATACCCATGTTGGCTCCCACATGTTCCACGATGATCTCATCGGATGAACCACGATGTCGAGGATTCAATCAATCCCGTATGCAATTCCCTTTGTCAATCGGTATGTTACTTGCCCGAGATTCGATCGTCGGTATCCCAATACCTTGTTCAATCTCGTTACCGGCAAGTCTCTTTTCTCGTACCATAATGCATGATCCCGTGGCTAACTCCTTAGTCTCATTGAGCTCATTATGATGATGCACTACCGAGTGGGCCCAGAGATACCTCTCCGTCACACGGAGTGACAAATCCCAGTCTCGATCCGAGCCAACCCAACAGACACTTTCAGAGATACCCGTAGTGTACCTTTATAGTCACTCAGTTACGTTGTGACGTTTGGCATACCCAAAGCACTCCTACAGTATTCGGGAGTTGCATGATCTCATGGTCTAAGGAAAAGATACTTGACATTGGAAAAGCTCTAGCAAACGAACTACACGATCTTTGAGCTATGCTGAGGATTGGGTCTTGTCCATCACATCATTCTCCTAATGATGTGATCCCGTTATCAATGACATCCAATGTCCATAGCCAGGAAACCATGACTATATGTTGATCAACGAGCTAGTCAACTAGAGGCTTACTAGGGACACGTTGTGGTCTATGTATTCACACATGTATTACGATTTCTGCACAATTATAGCATGAACAATAGACAATTATCATGAACAAAGAAATATAATAATAACCATTTATTATTGCCTCTAGGGCATATTTCCAACAGTCTCCCACTTGCACTAGAGTCAATAATCTAGTTACATTGTGATGAATCGAACACCCATAGCGTCCTGGTGTTGATCATGTTTTGCTCTAGGGAGAGGTTTAGTCAACGGATCTGCTACATTCAGGTCCGTATGTACTTTACAAATATCTATGTCTCCATTCTGAACACTTTCACGAATGGAGTTGAAGCGACGCTTGATATGCCTGGTCTTCCTGTGAAACCTGGGCTCCTTCGCAAGGGCAATAGCTCTAGTGTTATCACAGAAGAGAGTCATCGGGCCCGACGCATTGGGAATCACCCCTAGGTCGGTAATGAACTCCTTCATCCAGACTGCTTCCTGTGCTGCCTCCGAGGCTGCCATGTACTCCGCTTCACATGTAGATCCCGCCACGACGCTTTGCTTGCAACTGCACCAGCTTACTGCTCCTCCATTCAAAATATACACGTATCCGGTTTGTGACTTCGAGTCATCCAGATCTGTGTCGAAGCTAGCGTCGACGTAACCCTTTACGACGAGCTCTTCGTCACCTCCATATACGAGAAACATATCCTTAGTCCTCTTCAGGTACTTCAGGATATTCTTGACCGCTGTCCAGTGTTCCATGCCGGGATTACTTTGGTACCTTCCTACCAAACTCACGGCAAGGTTTACATCAGGTCTGGTACACAGCATGGCATACATAATAGACCCTATGGCCGAGGCATAGGGGATGACACTCATCTTTTCTATATCTTCTGCCGTGGTCGGGCATTGAGCCTTGCTCAATTGCACACCTTGCAATACAGGCAAGAACCCCTTCTTGGACTGATCCATACTGAACTTCTTCAATATCTTGTCAAGGTATGTACTCTGTGAAAGACCAATGAGGCGTCTTGATCTATCTCTATAGATCTTGATGCCTAATATATAAGCAGCTTCTCCAAGGTCCTTCATTGAAAAACACTTATTCAAATAGGCCTTTATACTTTCCAAGAATTCTATATCATTTCCCATCAATAATATGTCATCCACATATAATATGAGAAATGCTACAGAGCTCCCACTCACTTTCTTGTAAACACAGGCTTCTCCATAAGTCTGTGTAAACCCAAACGCTTTGATCATCTCATCAAAGCGAATGTTCCAACTCCGAGATGCTTGCACCAGCCCATAGATTGAGCGTTGGAGCTTGCATACTTTGTTAGAATTCTTAGGATCGACAAAACCTTCCGGCTGCATCATATACAATTCTTCCTTAAGGAAGCCGTTAAGGAATGCCGTTTTGACGTCCATTTGCCATATCTCATAATCATAGAATGCGGCAATTGCTAACATGATTCGGACGGACTTCAGCTTCGCTACGGGTGAGAAAGTCTCATCGTAGTCAACCCCTTGAACTTGTCGATAACCCTTAGCGACAAGTCGAGCCTTATAGATGGTCACATTACCATCCGCGTCTGTCTTCTTCTTAAAGATCCATTTATTTTCTATGGCTCGCCGATCATCGGGCAAGTCAGTCAAAGTCCATACTTCGTTTTCATACATGGATCCTATCTCGGATTTCATGGCTTCTAGCCATTTGTCGGAATCCGGGCCCGCCATCGCTTCTTCATAGTTCGAAGGTTCACCGTTGTCTAACAACATGATTTCCAGGACAGGGTTGCCGTACCACTCTGGTGCAGAACGTGTCCTTGTGGACCTTCGAAGTTCAGCAGTAACTTGATCCGAAGCTTCATGATCATCATCATTAACTTCCTCCCCAGTCGGTGTAGGCACCACAGGAACATCTTCCCGCGCTGCGCTACTTTCCGGTTCGGAAGGGGTGACTATCACCTCATCAAGTTCCACTTTCCTCCCACTTACTTCCTTCGAGAGAAACTCTTTCTCCAGAAAGGACCCGTTCTTGGCAACGAAGATCTTGCCTTCGGATCTGAGGTAGAAGGTATACCCAATGGTTTCCTTAGGGTATCCTATGAAGACGCATTTTTCCGACTTGGGTTCGAGCTTTTCAGGTTGAAGTTTCTTGACATAAGCATCGGATCCCCAAACTTTTAGAAACGACAGCTTAGGTTTCTTCCCAAACCATAATTCATACGGTGTCGTCTCAACGGATTTCGACGGAGCCCTATTTAAAGTGAATGCGGCAGTCTCTAAAGCATAGCCCCAAAATGAGAGCGGTAAATCGGTAAGAGACATCATAGATCGCACCATATCCAATAGAGTGCGATTACGACATTCGGACACACCATTTCGCTGAGGTGTTCCAGGCGGCGTGAGTTATGAAACGATTCCACATTTCCTTAAGTGTGTACCAAATTCGTGACTTAAATATTCTCCACCACGATCTGATCGTAAGAACTTTATTTTCCTGTCACGTTGATTCTCAACCTCACTCTGAAATTCCTTGAACTTTTCAAAGGTTTCAGACTTGTGTTTCATTAGGTAGACATACCCATATCTACTTAAGTCATCAGTGAGAGTGAGAACATAACGATATCCTCCGCGAGCCTCAACACTCATTGGACCGCACACATCGATATGTATGATTTCCAATAAGTTGGTTGCTCGCTCCATTGTTCAGGAGAATGGAGTCTTGGTCATCTTACCCATGAGGCATGGTTCGCACGTGTCAAATGATTCATAATCAAGAGACTCCAAAAGTCCATCCACATGGAGCTTCTTCATGCGTTTGACACCAATGTGACCAAGGCGGCAGTGCCACAAGTATGTGGGACTATCGTTATCAACTTTACATCTTTTGGTATTCACACTATGAATATGTGTAACATCACGTTCGAGATTCATCAAGAATAAACCATTGACCAGCGGGGCATGACCATAAAACATATCTCTCATATAAATAGAACAACCATTATTCTCGGATTTAAATGAGTAGCCATCTCGAATTAAACGAGATCCAGATACAATGTTCATGCTCAAAGCTGGCACTAAATAACAATTATTGAGGTTTAATACTAATCCCGTAGGTAAATGCAGAGGTAGCGTGACGACGGCGATCACATCGACCTTGGAACCATTCCCGACGCGCATCGTCACCTCGTCCTTCGCCAGTCTCCGCTTATTCCGCAGCTCCTGTTTTGAGTTACAAATATGAGCAACCGCACCGGTATCAAATACCCAGGAGCTACTACGAGTACTGGTAAGGTACACATCAATTACATGTATATCACATATACCTTTGGTGTTGCCGGCCTTCTTGTCCGCTAAGTATTTGGGGCAGTTCCGCTTCCAGTGACCACTTCCCTTGCAATAAAAGCACTCAGTCTTAGGCTTGGGTCCATTCTTTGACTTCTTCCCGGCAACTGGCTTACCGGGCGCGGCAACTCCCTTGCCGTCCTTCTTGAAGTTCTTCTTACCCCTGCCCTTCTTGAACTTAGTGGTTTTATTCACCATCAACACTTGATGTTCTTTTTTGATCTCCACCTCCGCTCATTTCAGCATTGAATATACCTCAGGAATGGTCTTTTCCATCCCTTGCATATTGAAGTTCATCACGAAGCTCTTGTAGCTCGGTGGAAGCGACTGAAGGATTCTGTCAATGACCGCGTCATCCGGGAGTTTAACTCCCAGCTGAGACAAGCAGTTGTGCAACCCAGACATTCTGAGTATGTGCTCACTAACAGAACTATTTTCCTCCATTTTACAGCTGAAGAACTTGTCGGAGACTTCACATCTCTCGACCCGGGCATGAGCTTGGAAAACCATTTTCAGCTCTTTGAACATCTTATATGCTCCATGTTTCTCAAAACGCTTTTGGAGACCCGGTTCTAAGCTGTAAAGCATGCCGCACTGAACGAGGGAGTAATCATCAGCACGCGATTGCCAAGCGTTCATAACGTCTTGGTTCTCTGGGATTGGTGCTTCACCTAGCGGTGCTTCTAGGACATAATCTTTCTTGGCAGCTATGAGGATGATCCTCAGGTTCCGGACCCAGTCCGTATAGTTACTGCCATCATCTTTCAGCTTGGTTTTCTCTAGGAACGCATTGAAGTTGAGGACAACATGGGCCATTTGATCTACAAGACATATTGTAAAGATTTTAGACTAAGTTCATGATAATTAAGTTCATCTAATCAAATTATTCAATGAACTCCCACTCAGATAGACATCCCTCTAGTCATCTAAGTGAAACATGATCCGAGTTAACTAGGCCGTGTCCGATCATCACGTGAGACGGACTAGTCAAGATCGGTGAACATCTCCATGTTGATCATATCTTCTATACGACTCATGCTCGACCTTTCGGTCCTCCGTGTTCCGAGGCCATGTCTGTACATGCTAGGCTCGTCAAGTCAACCTAAGTGTATTGCGTGTGTTCCGAGGCCATGTCTGTACATGCTAGGCTCGTCAACACCCATTGTATGCGAACGTTAGAATCTATCACACCCGATCATCACGTGGTGCTTCGAAACAACGAACCTTCGCAACGGTGCACAGTTAGGGAGAACACTTTCTTGAAATTATTATAAGGGATCATCTTACTTACTACCGTCGTTCTAAGCAAATAAGATGCAAAACATGATAAACATCACATGCAATCAAATAGTGACATGATATGGCCAATATCATTATGCTCCTTTGATCTCCATCTTCGGGGCACCATGATCATCTTCGTCACCGGCATGACACCATGATCTCCATCATCATGATCTCCATCATTGTGTCTTCATGAAGTTGTCACGCCAACGATTACTTCTACTTCTATGGCTAACGCGTTTAGCAACAAAGTAAAGTAATTTACATGGCGTTATTCAATGACACGCAGGTCATGCAAAATAATAAAGACAACTCCTATGGCTCCTGCCGGTTGTCATACTCATCGACATGCAAGTCGTGATTCCTATTACAAGAATATGATCAATCTCATACATCACATATATCATTCATCACATCTTCTGGCCATATCACATCACATAGCACATGCTGCAAAAACAAGTTAGACGTCCTCTAATTGTTGTTGCAAGTTTTTACGTGGCTTGTATAGGTTTCTAGCAAGAATGTTTCTTACCTACGTAAAACCACAACGTGATATGTCAATTTCTATTTACCCTTCATAAGGACCCTTTTCATCGAATCCGTTCCGACTAAAGTGGGAGAGACAGACACCTGCTAGCCACCTTATGCAACTAGTGCATGTCAGTCGGTGGAACCTGTCTCACGTAAGGGTACGTGTAAGGTCGGTCCGGGCCGCTTCATCCCACAATACCGCCGAAACAAGATAGGACTAGTAGTGGCAAGAAAAATTGACAACATCTACGCCCACAACTGCTTTGTGTTCTACTCGTGCATAGTAACTACGCATAGGCCTGGCTCATGATGCCATTGTTGGGGATCGTAGCAGAATTTTTAAAATTTCCTACGCATCACCAAGATACATCTATGAGTATACTAGCAACGAGGGGAAAGGAGGGCATCTACATACCCTTGTAGATCGCGAGCGGAAGCGTTCCAATGAACGGGGTTGATGGAGTCGTACTCGCCATGATCCAAATCACCGATGACCGAGTGCCGAACGGACGGCACCTCCGCGTTCAACACACATACGGAGCAGAGACGTCTCCTCCTTCTTGATCTAGCAAGGGGGAAGGAGAGGTTGATGGAGATCCAGCAGCACGACGGCGTGGTGGTGGATGTAGCGGGATCCCGGCAGGGCTTCGCCAAGCACTAGCGGGAGGGAGAGGTGTTGCAGGGGGAGAGGGAGGCGCAAGGGGCTGTGGTGCTGCTGCCCTCCCTCCCCCCCACTATTTATAGGACCCCTGGGGGGCGCCAGCCCTGGGAGATGGGATCTCCAAGGGGGGGCGGCGGCCAAGGGGGAAGGGGGGTGGCTCCCCCCCCAAGTCAAGTGGGGCGCCCCCCACCCCTAGGGTTTCCAACCCTAGGCGCAGGGGGAGGCCCAAGGGGGGCGCCCCAGCCCACTAAGGGCTGGTTCCCTTCCCCTTTCGGCCCATGGGGCCCTCTGGGATAGGTGGCCCCACCCGGTGGACCCCCGGGACCCTTCCGGTGGTCCCGGTACAATACCGATAACCCCCGAAACTTTCCCGGTGGCCGAAACTGGACTTCCTATATATAATTCTTCACCTCCGGACCATTCCGGAACTCCTTGTGACGTCCGGGATCTCATCCGAGACTCCTAACAACTTTCGGGTTTCCGCATACTCATATCTCTACAACCCTAGCGTCACCGAACCTTAAGTGTGTAGACCCTACGGGTTCGGGAGACATGCAGACATGACCGAGACGCCTCTCCGGTCAATAACCAACAGCGGGATCTGGATACCCATGTTGGCTCCCACATGTTCCATGATGATCTCATAGGATGAACCACGATGTCGAGGATTCAATCAATCCCTTATGCAATTCCCTTTGTCAATCGGTATGTTACTTGCCCGAGATTCGATCGTCGGTATCCCAATACCTTGTTCAATCTCGTTACCGGCAAGTCTCTTTACTCGTACCGTAATGCATGATCCCGTGGCTAACTCCTTAGTCACATTGAGCTCATTATGATGATGCACTACCGAGTGGGCCCAGAGATACCTCTCCGTCACACGGAGTGACAAATCCCAGTCTCGATTCGAGCCAACCCAACAGACACTTTCAGAGATACCCGTAGTGTACCTTTATAGTCACCCAGTTACGTTGTGACATTTGGCATACCCAAAGCACTCCTACGGTATCCGGGAGTTGCACGATCTCATGGTCTAAGGAAAAGATACTTGACATTGGAAAAGCTCTAGCAAACGAACTACACGATCTTTGAGCTATGCTTAGGATTGGGTCTTGTCCATCACATCATTCTCCTAATGATGTGATCCCGTTATCAATGACATCCAATGTCCATAGCCAGGAAACCATGACTCTCTGTTGATCAACGAGCTAGTCAACTAGAGGCTTACTAGGGACACGTTGTGGTCTATGTATTCACACATGTATTACGATTTCCGGATAACACAATTATAGCATGAACAATAGACAATTATCATGAACAAAGAAATATAATAATAACCATTTATTATTGCCTCTAGGGCATATTTCCAACAATGTGAACGTCGACTACATGATATTTCATCATTATTTGGGCCTAGAGGAAGGCATTGGGAAGTAATAAGTAGATGATGGGTTGCTAGAGTGACAGAAGCTTAAACCCTAGTTTATGCATTGCTTCGTAAGGGGCTGATTTGGATCCATATGTTTCATGCAATGGTTAGGTTTACCTTAATACTTCTTTTGTAGTTGCGGATGCTTGCAAGAGGGGTTAATCATAAGTGGGATGTTGTCCAAGGAAGTGCAGTACCCAAGCACCGGTCCACCCACATATCAAATTATTAAAGTAACGAACGCGAATCATACGAGCATGATGAAAACTAGCTTGACGATAATTCCCATGTGTCCTTGGGAGCGTTTTCCTTTATATAAGAGTTTTTCCAGGCTTGTCCTTTGCTACAAAAAGGATTGGGCCACCTTGCTGCACCTTGTTTACTTTTGTTACTTGTTACCCGTAACAAATTACCTTATCACAAAACTATCTGTTACCGATAATTTTAGTGCTTGCAGAGAATACCTTACTGAAAACCGCTTGTCATTTCCTTCTGCTCCTCATTGGGTTCAATAGTCTTACTTATCGAAAGGACTACGATAGATCCCCTATACTTGTGGGTCATCAAGACTCTTTTCTGGTGCCATTGCCGGGGAGTGAAGCGCCTTTGGTAAGTGGAATTTGGTAAGGAAAAATTTATATAGTGTGCTGAAATTTACTGTCACTTGTTAGTATGGAAAGTAATCCTTTGAGGGGCTTGTTCGAGGTATCTTCACCCCGACCAGTAGAGCAAAGAGTTGCTCCTCAACCTACTGAACCTACTGAAAATGTTTACTTTGAAATTCCTTTGAGTATGATAGAGAAACTACTAGCTAATCCTTTTACAGGAGATGGAACATTGCATCCCGATTTGCACCTAATCTATGTGGATGAAGTTTGTGGATTATTTAAGCTTGCAGGTATGCCCGAGGATGTTGTCAAGAAGAATGTCTTCCCTTTAACTTTCAAGGGAAAGGCATTGACATGGTTTAGGCTATGCAATGATATTGGATCATGGTGTCACGACCGGTTTTTCAATAAAATAATTATTGAGAGACCAATCCCTTTTACGGACCAGCGAGGAAGAATTCCTTCTCACTGGTAGACAATATCTTGGTCACAGAAGAAAAATACCAGGAGTACTAAATATAATACAAGGTTGAGCAGAGACTGCCCAACAATTTATTACATGCACGCCACTAAAACAAGACGGCGGATGGGGTGGCAAACTACTAACTCACGATAATAACGGTGGTGGAAATATCATCGCGAAGCGAGTGATATGATTCCAGAAGACTACAACTCATCGAGCGTCGGAGTGAGGCTCGAGAAGACTTATTGCGGGTGGCGGAAGCGTATACAATACAAGTGACCAATATCCGGGATCGCGCAGGACTGACTGGGACTCCTCTAGGCATCGGACGCGCTATCAAACTCTTCATCCAAGAGATCGCCTTCGTCAACATCTGGCCAAATCAACAAGCCAGGTGAGTACTATGAAAGTACTCGCAAGACAGTTCGGACATAAGATATAACAAAAGTAAACATGAAGCATATGAACAAGTTAACCAGTGCGATCAGACATAGGGATAATAAATACTGGGTGCCAAGCGAGGGTCTAAATGACGCCTCGAGCGGAAACTGCAGAATAGTAATACTGGTGCCAAACGAGTGTCTGAAAGACTCCTCGAGCGGAAAAATGCGAAATAATAATATAGGTGCCAAACGAGTGTCTGAAAGACTCCTCGAGCGGAAAATGCGGAATAATAATACAGGTGCCAAACGAGTGTCTGAAAGACTCCTCGAGCGGAAAATGCGGAATAATAATACAGGTGCCAAACGAGTGTCTGAAAGACTCCTCGAGCGGAAAATGCGGAATAATAATACAGGTGCCAAACGAGTGTCTGAAAGACTCCTCGAGCGGAAAATGCAGAATAATAATGCCACAGTCGGGCGTCGGGGCGACACCACATAAAGGGCTTATATTTAAAGTGAGAAACGAGTACACGCCACAGTCGGACGTCTGCGCGACGTCTCATAAAGGGCTTATATTGTAGCTCAATAATACAATAGTTCGGGAATATAATTTATCACAAGCATGAGACAAATATAAAGTTAGTCCATCCACAGGAATAACAATAAATCTGAATTTACCAACTTGAGCTTGTTCACCGGGGACAAGTTTTTCACACGGATAGATATGGATATAATGTTTACACTACTTGATCAAGGATACGATGATTTGGAAAGAATTGACTCTGCAGAGTTTGTACTTAACCACAGCCAACGGATTTCAGTAGTCACGGGGACTAGTTCCGTCTACGGTGTTTTGGAAGAAACACGTCTAACCAGTACACACCCAATTCAACCATCCGAAGCCAGGGATCACCCTCGGCAACATTCAAGAAAAACCTTGAGACGGGGAGGCTACAACCTCGCGTAGCATGGGATCAAATTTCTATACGCGCGCTCTAAGGGGGTGCCCCCCTCTCGGTCCCAACCGGAAACACCCATGCCCCCTGACCGGATGAATGGCTTTAATCCTGGGCCAAGGTACCATCATCCCGGCCTCTCTGTTTGGTGTGTACACGGAAAGAGGTTACCAACTTACTAAACCGCATCCTGGCAATGAGACATGTGGTAGCACGGGAGGGGAAAGAACGGTAACGTGGCTCCAACCACGTTAACGTCGGAGGAAGTTGGATGACGCAAGGCTGGTATGCTACAACAGTACCACCTTGTTGCCCTTCATGTCACCACATGATTAGGCCATCTCTCATCAGAGATCATCGCAACTTTGGAACATGCGGGAAAAGAACGATAACGTGGCTCCAACCACGTTAACGTCGGGGAAAGTCGGATGACGCAAGGCTGGTATGCTACAACAGTATCACCACATGATTAGGCCATCTCTCATCAGAGATCATCGCGACTTTGGAACAACCGGGTCGTTGCCTTACAAGCAACGAGGTATTTACCGACAATCATATGCCACGCACAAACTCTCACGTGAACATGTAAAACATCTGTCATATCAAATGTTCAAAACATGCTTGCCTGGTTCGGAGAAGTCGGAGTCTAGCTCGGTGAAGTTCGCGGCTCCGTCACCCCTTCCGGAACCTACGGCAATCACGAAACGGGTACTAACGTGAAAACCAACACATACACAGAAACTTTTCCAAATATTTTTCAAATAAATCCCATAAAAAACTAGACAAAATTTGAAGATTGTCAGAAAAAGAATCACTCAAAAATTCCTTTTTATTAAAAAGTTATAAAGGTTTCTGTCTAGGGACTTATCTGTAATGAAACAGAAAAGTTCCAGGGTTTTAACTGAGAAAACAGAAAACGCTTCGGTTGGGAATGCGCAAGCGCAAAGGAGAAGACGTATTTTGCCCGAAGGTGCCAACAGAAAACGGTTCACGAATAAAAGAACAGAGGCTGACACGTGGGGTCCACATGTCAGGTTTGAAAAGCTCGCCGGCGCCCGAAGACTGCGGTGGACGCCGGCGTCGAACCACGGCGAGTTAGGAGAAACGGAGGGTACCAAGAGCTTCAGCGTCTTCTTCCGCGTCGGTGGGTGGTGGACTCGTCCAACGGGGAGCACCACGTCGACGTCGACACTATCTCCGGCGGACGGCGGCTCGGGTGAGGATGGGGAACTCCGGTGGAGGGCTGCAAACCACGAATTGAGGCGCGGGTCAGAACGAGTGATGCAAGGTGAAGCTACTGGCAAGAGAATGGAGGCGGAGGAGCGCACACGGGGGCGAATCGGGCTGGATCCCGTGGCGGGTCGCGGCGGCCGGAGTCGAGGAAGGACACCTCCTCGGGGCTCTACCAGTGGCTAGGCTTGCTCTAGGGGGAGTGCAGGGATGGTGGGTGCTCGAGTTGAAGCTCGGGGCCTCTATTTATAGGCAGATCGACGGGGTGGCCGTGAACGGAGAATCTCCGGTGAGCGATTACGGCGGAGCAGTGGATTGGCAGGTGGTTTGAGCGGCCAGGCAGCATCAGTGGAGGTTACTGGCGTCGTTTTACAGCTAAACGGAGATGGTCTTGGCGTAATGGCGTCGGTCCACGGTGAGGTGACCGCACGGGCTCAACGGCGGCAGAGAGCGCGCTCCGCGCCCTGCGGTTCACGACGAGAGCGGTAGCGCATTCGGGGGAGTGGAAGGCCACGCGGCGAGCTCCGGTGGTTTGGGCGGCGCTGGGTGGCGTCGTCGGCGCCGTGTCTCCCGCTGGCGTCCGCAAAGCCGCCGGCGTCGGTCACGGGGCGGCGCACCTTCTGCTGCTCGTCGCCGACGCCCACAAGGCGCCAGGCGTTCGTGCGGTGCAGGAACAAGAGGGCGGGGACGAGGAGCAAGGCGACACGGTGGCACTGGCGAGATCGATGTCCCTCTCTGAAGAAAACGACAGCAGGCCACTGCAGTGTTCTCTGAATTTTCTGAATGTGACAAAGACAGTGCACTGCAGGTGTTCGACAGAAGGTTTTGGCTATGAGATAAATTTTTCTGGAGCTGTAACTTGGTGAGGTGACCACTCAATGCACCCAGAGGCTGCCTGATTTTACTTGGAATTTTTGGAGAAGGTTTTGAATGAATTTCACTAAATTTGTCAAATCTGGTCCAAACTTGCAGCAGGTGTAGTTTGAAAAATTTGAACTGAAGACCAGTAGATCTTCATGGTTCTACGTTGAGGGTTCAAAGGACTAGGAGGGAGAGTTGGTTTGGTGGCAAAAATCAAAACAGAAAATGGAGTTCCTTTGCAAATCTCCAAGTGCTAGAAAAGAAGGCAGAAATTTATTTGAATAGAATTTGAATGGAAATAATCACATGGGGGGGTTCAACTTGCTGGATTTGATGCAAATCATGATCCAAAGGTGAGGAAGTGGTTAGGAGAGAGGATTTGCACTAAGGCCATGGCAAGAAGGAATTGTTGAAAGTGGCAAAGGAGTTTTCCAAAAGCCATAGTGCATTTCCAAAAAGATTTTTAAAAGTTGTTTTCCCCAAAAGAAAAGCATTTGGTCTTGAGTCCAAATGAAAAGCAAGAACCTCCAAGACCAAAGACAGGTCTTGGGTGAATCCAAATAAAACTTTTGCCAATAAAAAAAATATTTGAGAGGGAGAGTTCTCTTAAAGGAAAAATTTAAATCACTCCCCTCAAGTCAAATAAAAATCTTTTGAAAATCCAAATAAAAACTTGGGTGTCACACATGGAACTACAACCGATTGAAATTGGAATTTCATCAGAAGTTTTATCCTATGCATCTGGTTCATCGTGATCATAATTATATATATAATTTTTGGCCTCGCGAAGGAGAAAGCATCGCTCAAGCTTGGGGGAGGCTTAATTCAATGTTATATTCATGCCCCAATCATGAGCTCTCAAGAGTAATTATTATTCAAAAAAATTATGCTCGGCTTTCTCTCAATAATCGCTCCATGCTCGATACTTCTTATACTGGTTCTTTTATGATGAAGACTATTGAATTCAGATGGGATTTATTGGAAAGAATTAAAAACAACTCTGAAGATTGGGAACTCGACGAAGGCAAGGAGTCAGGTATAACACCTAAGTTTTATTGTGTTAAATCTTTTATGGATACAGATGTTTTCCATGAATTTAGCACTAAATATGGACTTGACTCTGAGATAGTAGCTTCTTTCTGTGAATCATTTGCTACTCATGTTGATCTCCCTAAGGATAAGTGGTTTAAATATCTTCCTCCCATTGAAGTAAAAGTAGTTGAACCTATTAAAGTTGAAGAAAAGACTATCACTTATAATGTTGATCCTGTTGTTCCTACCGCTTATATTGAGAAACCACCTTTCCCTGTTAGAATAAAGGATCATTCTAAAGCTTCAACTGTGGTCAACAAAAGTAATATTAGAACACCCAAACTGTTGAGGATATAACCGTTGGAGTCACCCGCCCAGGAGGGGCCGGGTTACCCATGATGGTTATTACACGAAGCCCAGTACCAAAGATGGAGACGATGGGTCAATAACGGGCCCAAGACCCGGAGATGGCTTAAGGTCCGTAGCATTAGCCGCCGTTAGGGTAAAACTTGTAGTGTAAGGCAAGAATAGATAAGGGTCCGAGCCGGACACTGTTATGAGCCGGCCGGAACTCTGAGAGCCGCTGGGCGTCAACCTCTCTATATAAAGGGACGACCCGGCGGCGGTTTAGGGACAAGAAAGATCTCATCGAGAGCCAGGCATAGCAATTAAGCTCCCTGGTCATCGAAACCCTAATCAATACCACCTCAACTGGACGTAGGCTTTTACCTTCACCGTAAGGGGCCGAACTAGTATAACCCTCGTGTTCCTTGACCCGTTTAACCCCTTTAAGCTTCCTAGCTGCGATGGCTCCACGACTAAGTCCTTACATGAGGACATCTGCCGTGACAATTCCACGACAGTTGGCGCCCACCGTGGGGCCAGCGCACGGTGGATTTGAGTTCTTGAAGGGCAGCTTCGAAGGGCTCAAGGGATACGCTGTGGGCCGGATGACCAAGAGTCGTCGCGGCAAGCTCTACATCGATGATGCAAACTGGGGCCCCGACGCCGGCTCAATTGAGTATGGGTATCGGGTCCCCTTCGGCGGAATTCATGTCTTCATTGGCAAGATTGGTGAGCCGGGCCCTAAGCCGGATCTCTGCGCCGATCTCATCGAGATGGCTCAGCGCGCACGACCCGCCCGGGCCCTACCTGCCTTGAAGCATGCTTTTGTGGGATGTATCCATGAAGGACTCTCTGTAGGGTCTGGATCTGGTGATGAGACGGCCGCCGGCTCTGACGGCGAGTCGTCCACAGATGAGTCAAACTCATTGTATCAACTCCAAGATGGCAGGCTCAGGGGCTGTTCCGATGGTGACAGTATTACGGACCCTTTTGAGCCGCCGAGCCGGGTCGGAATCTTCATGGCCGGTGCATAGCCTGTTCAAAACCCTGCCGCCGGGTCAGGAAATCCGGTGCCCTCGCCGGCCCAGGTGCTGATGGATCTCACGGACAAGATGACGGCCCTGTTGACCGCCACGGTTGACCCGGCGGATCAAGCTCAGCATGACGCGGAGGTGGCACAGTTAAAGTTAGATCTAGTAAAAGCCAAGGAGGATCTGGCGGCGGAAGGGATCAGGATGGCTGCGGAGAGGGCGGCTCTCGACGCCCAGACTCAGTTGATTCAAGCGTAGTCCTTCCGGCTCACGATGGATCAGAACGCGTCTAATGAGGTCATGAGAAGGAGGCATCAAAAGGCCCAATCTCGACTCCCTCCGATCTACGATCCTCGAAACCTCTTCAACACGCCAGGTGCAGGGTCTAGTAACCCGCCGGAGGTCATAATGCCTGGGGCTGGGACACCTATTCAGCCACAGGTGATGGGGCCTCCCCGGGTGAACCATGCCCCGCCTGAGTATGTGCCAATACCACCGGGTCATTATGCTAACCCACTGGAAAACATGGTCGCCGCGGCAACACGGCTGACGGCTCTCCCAATTGACGGCGACTCTCCAACGGCCGTTGAAACCCGCCGGGTCAGAGAACTCCTTCAGACAGTGCTGGCGCAGCAAGAGGCGTACTCTTACAGCCGGGACAGGATCCATTCAACCCCTCGTCCAGGCCGGAGCCCGAGTTATAGCAGACACATGGTTTCAGCGACCAGCTCAAGTAATGTCCGACGCCATGACTTGCCCCCTGGCCATGGCCCAGCTCATAACGGAGCCTTTCACGCAACAGACCAAGACAGAGCGCGGCAAGAGGCGGAGCAGGTGCCTCAGTTAATGGCTTACCAGACACCCCCGGCTTATCCGACGACTTCCGTCGACGTGGGTACCCCTACAAGGACTGGAGGTGTCCCTTGTTTAGTGCTGGCTCTCCGCAATGAACGTCTTCCCAAGGACTTCAAAGGGCCTAGGAAGGTGCCTAATTACACGGCTGATTTACAACCCGGAGCCTGGATCGAGAGTTACGAGATGGCCATGGAATTGTTGGAGGTCAGTGAAGCAGCGATGGCCAAGTACTTCACCATGATGTTAGATGGGACTGCCCGCACTTGGTTGAAAGGGCTACCACCGAATTCTATCGGGTCTTGGGCTGAGCTGAAAGCCCGGTTCATCCAAAACTTCAAGGATACCTGTAGGAAGTCTATGTCAATTGTGGATTTGACTAACTGTAAACAGCAGGAGGGTGAGTCTACGACGCATTGGGTTCGCCGGGTCAAAGAGATCATACATTCATCTGATAAGATGGATGCCGGCTCTGCAGTCTTAATGTTGGAGCAGAATTGTCGTTTCCTGCCCCTGAAGATGAAACTCGGGCGGCTTAAGCGCGACTGCAATGATATGGGTACGCTGATGGCGGCTCTCGTCAAGTATGCCGACTCTGATAGTACCAAGGACCCCGCTTCAGATGGTGAAAGGACAGGGAAGGGAAAGAAGAACGGCAATGGCAAGGGTCCTCAGCATAACCCGGGGAACCAAGGAGGTGGCAAGCGCAAGGCCGACGGCAGCCTAGAGTTCGTGGCCAACGCCAGCTCACAGGGTAATAACCAGCGACGCAAGGGGAGGCCACCTCCCCGAGCCGGCGGGTCAGGCCCGACGCTGGAGCAGCTGTTGAATGAGCCTTGTCCAAGGCACGGCTCTAGGGAGAAGCCAGCTACTCATTTATGGAAGGATTGCGCGATCATGAAGGCCTTTAAGAATTCCAATGCCTTTAATGGCAACAATGGCCCGGGCGGCGGCTCAGGCGCTGGCGGTTTTCATGGCCCGGGCGGCGGCTCAAACCTTAATCCTCAGAACGGTCAAGGGGGCTTTAATCAGCAGTCTGGCCAGGGTCATCAACAGCAGCAGGGGGGTTACCAGACCAACCCAAAGCAGCTTAACGGTGGACAGTATCACGTATTCATCACCAGTCTGTGTAAGCGAGATCAGAAGCTTCATAAGAGGGCCGTGAATGCTGTTGAGTCGGCGGTTCCACGCTATTTAAGATGGTCTGAGCAGCCTATCGTGTGGAGTAGGGAGGATCACCTTCCCCGGGTTGATAATCCGGGTCACTTGGCCTTGGTGGTGGCTCCTCAGGTGGGAGGATATAAGTTCACTAAGGTGCTCATGGATGGAGGTAGCAGTATCAACATCCTCTATTATGAGACTTTCCGTCGTATGGGGTTGATTGATAAGAACCTCAGCCAGTCAAACACTATTTTCCATGGTGTGGTGCCTGGTAAGTCGGCTTATCCAGTTGGCAAGATCGAGTTGGAAGTGGCCTTTGGAGACGAGTACAACTACAGGGTGGAAAAATTGACCTTTGAGGTGGTCAAGATAAGAAGTCTGTATCATGCCATATTTGGGCGGCCGGCTTACGCCAAGTTCATGGCACGGCCGTGTTACCTGTATTTACAGCTCAAGATGCCGGGTCACAATGGGACCATTACGGTTCACGACAGCCGGAAGGTGGCCTTGGAGTGTCAGGAAGGCGATGCAGCTTATGCAGAATCTGTTTGTGCAACAGAGGAGTTGAAATTTTACAAGGACAATGTTGACCCGACAGATATGACCTCTCTGAAAAAGCCGACTACAGAGCATGAGCCGGCAATGAAATTTAAGTCGGCTGATGAGACTAAACTTGTTGATTTCGTTCCAGGTGATTCATCTCAGCAGTTTAGCATCAGTGCCAATCTGGATCCAAAATAGGAAAGCGCGCTCATCGAGTTCATCCGTGAGAAAAGGGACATTTGTGCATGGAAACCTTCTGGCATGCCAGGTGTACCTAGAGAACTCGCTGAGCACACTCTCAATGTTGATCCAAAATTTAAGCCGGTCAGGCAATTCCTTCGGCGGTTTAATGAAGAGAGGCGGAAAGCCATTGGTGAAGAGGTGGCCCGGCTCTTGGCGGCCGGTTTTTATTGTTGAAGTCTTTCACCCGGAGTGGTTAGCTAACCCGGTGCTCGTGCTCAAGAAGAATGGCACCTGGCGGATGTGTGTCGACTACACGGACTTAAACAAGGCATGTCCGGCTGATCCTTTTGCTCTTCCCCGTATTGATCAAATCATTGATGCTACGGCGGGTTGCGAGCGCTTAAGTTTCTTGGATGCTTATTCTGGATACCATCAGATTAAAATGGCAGTTAAGGACCAGGAGAATACGGCGTTCATCACTCCCTTTGGAGCCTTCTGCTATGTGTCTATGCCTTTTGGGCTCAAGAGTGCACAGGCGACTTATCAGCGTTGCGTGCAGAACTGTCTTCATAACCAGATTGGGCGCAATGTTCATGCTTATGTGGATGATATTGTGGTTAAGTCCAGGGAGAAGGAAACCTTGATAGATGATCTGAGGGAAACCTTTGATAATCTCTGGGTCTACAAGATGATGCTTAACCCGGCCAAGTGTGTTTTTGGTGTTCCTGCAGGCAAGCTCCTGGGTTTCTTGGTTTCTAACAGAGGCATTGAAGCTAACCCGGAGAAGATCAAGGCAATCACCTCTCTGGCTAAGCCGGCGTGTATACGACGTCCAGCGCCTGGCGGGTCGTATCGCTGCTTTAAGCCGGTTTATAAGCCGTTTGGGTGAGAAGGCCATGCCATTATACCAGTTGATGAAGAAAACTGATGACTTTGTCTGGAATGATGCAGCTAATACTGCTTTTGAGGATTTGAAGAGACAGCTGGCTGAGCCCCCAGTCCTTGCTGCTCCGGTTGACAAGGAGCCCTTATTGCTGTATGTGGCTGCTAACACAAGAGTCGTCAGTGTGGCTGTAGTGGTGGAGCGCAAGGAAGAGGGTAAAGAGTATCTGGTTCAGCGGCCGTTTTATTACGTCAGTGAAGTGCTCATCGAGTCCAAACAGCGGTATCCACATTGGCAGAAGCTTGTTTATGGTGTGTTCATGGCAAGCCGGAAGCTTAAGCATTATTTCCAAGGTCACCCCATCACTGTGGTTAGTTCTGCCCCCCTTGGAGATATCATCCAAAACAGAGAGGCTACAGGGAGAGTGGCTAAGTGGGCTATAGAACTTGGGCCTCATGGTCTAAAATACGTGCCGCGCACTGCTGTTAAATCTCAAGCTTTGGTGGATTGCATCAATGATTGGACAGAGCTACAAGTGCCCGAGGAAAAGCCGGACAATACATATTGGACTATTCATTTCGATGGGTCCAGGCAATTGGAGGGCTCGGGGGCTGGAGTTGTATTGGCTTCCCCTAAAGGTGACAAGTTTCATTATGTGCTACGGTTGATGTTTCCTTGCACTAACAATGCGGCTGAGTATGAGGCCTTGCTCCATGGTCTTCGGATGGCTAAGGAGATGAGCTTGAGCCGGGTAAGGTGCTTCGGCGAGTCAGACTTAGTGGCTCAACAAGTATCAGGCAAGTGGGATTCCAAGGACCCTCTCATGGCAGCTTATCGCCATGAAGTTGATGCCATTGCTGGGCACTTTCAGGGTTACCAAGTAGAGCACATCGATCGGAGGAAGAACGAGGCGGCTGATGCTTTAAGCCGGCTGGGCTCTCAGCGAAAACCAGTGCCGCCTAATACTTTCCTGGACGTCTTGCATAACCCTTCCGTTAAGTTGCCTACAGAGGAAGACTTGGCTGTCCCTGACCCGGAGGCACAATTGGTGGCGGCTCTCCACATCATCCCGGACTGGACAGTGCCCTATCTGGCTTACATGACCCGGGGAGATTTGCCTGAGGATGAAACTTTGGCCAGGCAAATAACCCGGCGGTGTAAGTCAATGGTTGTTATCAATGGTGAGCTGCATCGCCCTAGTGTTACGGGAGCGTTCTAGCGTTGTGTCTCCCCTGAGGAGGGTCAAGAAATCTTGCGTGAGATTCACGAAGGGGATTGTGGCCATCATGCCGGCTCAAAATCCCTTGTGGCCAAGGCTTTTCGTCATGGTTTTTATTGGCTGACGGCTCATGCTGATGCGGAGGACTTGGTCAGTAAATGTGATGGTTGCCAGAGGTTCTCACGACGGGCTCATGTGCCGGCTCAGGAGCTGAGGATGATACCAATCACTTGGCCATTTGCGGTCTGGGGGCTCGATATGGTTGGGCCTTTTAAAAGGTCCAAGGACAAGAAGACCCACCTCTTGGTGGCAGTTGACAAGTTCACAAAGTGGGTTGAGGCAGAGCCAGTTAGTAAGTGTGACGCACCCACGGCGGTTCAGTTCATGAAAAGGGTGATATTTCGCTTTGGCTTTCCGCACAGCATCATAACTGACAATGGCACCAATCTATCTAAGGGCGCTATGGAGGAGTTTTTTCAGCGAGAGCATATTCGACTTGATGTTTCATCAGTGGCTCATCCTCAATCCAATGGTCAAGCTGAGAGAGCTAATCAGGAGATCTTGAAGGGCATTAAGCCCCGGCTTTTAGTCCCTTTGCAACGGACGCCGGGTTGTTGGGTGGAGGAGCTACCCTCCGTGTTATGGAGCATCAATACTACTCCTAACATGTCTACGGGTTACACGCCTTTCTTCATGGTCTATGGAGCGGAAGCAGTCCTCCCCAGTGACATCCTTCATGACTCGCCTCGAGTGGCGGCTTATGTTGAGGCGGATAATGAACAGGCGCGCCAAGATGCTCTTGATTTGTTGGACGAACAGCGTGATGTGGCAGCAGCTCGCTCAGCGATTTACCAACAAGACCTACGCCGTTATCACAGTCGCCGGGTTAAGTCCCGGGTCTTCCAGGAAGGTGATCTGGTGCTCCGGCTCATTCAGGATCAAACAGATGCGCACAAGCTATCCCCGCCTTGGGAAGGGCCCTTTGTGGTGGGAAGGGCCCTTTGTGGTCAGCAAGAATTTGCACAACGGGTCATACTACCTCATCGACATTCGGGAGCACAAAGATTCACGCAAGTCGGAGGAGGAGACCCGTCGGCCGTGGAACATAGCTCATCTTCGGCCTTATTACACTTGAGCCACCGGCTCTCATAATGTACATATTTCTATAGCCATGTATATATTATGATAAATAATAAGGCAGGACCTCTGTCCTTTTCTCCTCCAAAGGTACATGTGTTATTTCCATTACAGCATTACATGGTCATTTGGAGGTGGATCCAGCTTACGATCATATTTGAATCTAACCGTTAACAGTATGATCACCTGGGGGCTTCCTGTTCAAACATAGGTCGTATTCGAACCAAAGAGAACATAGCTGTCGATACCCACTTGATTGGCACACTGCCGAGCTCATCGGGGAGTTTCCTTGATCATATTTGAATCATAGCTTAACCCCCTTTGGGAACCGACGTGGATCGTATTCGAATCAGCGTCATTAAACAACTTTTAAGGTCATTTGGGGGCTTCCTGTTCAAACATGGGTCGTATTCGAACCAAAGAGAACATAGCTGTCGGTACCCTCTTGATTGGCATCGCCAAACCCACTGGGGGCTATATGATCGCATTCGAATCTTAGCATAACCCCTTTGGGACGGGTCTCTGGTCGTATTCGAACCGGAAGCCCCTAAGTTTTTCTGATTTACAACGAGTTCTTCTGATTGTCTCAATAGTGTGCACGGCGGTTCTCACGCCACCGGTTTAAACTTTGATTCACAGTGTTAGTCACACACAATCAGCATTATCAAGACTGGTAAACCGGAGTTGAGGTACCAACCTTACTATCCGGGTTACATAAACCGGATGCATACTTGAAGGCTTGTAAGTATGCTATTATGGTTACATCAAGGACATAATTGAGGACCAGTCTTTGGTGACTTAGATTCATATTCCGGGTTATGTGTATAAGCCTATAATCCTCAGTGCAGTAAGCCACCTTGAGACTTGTGACTTGTTTTTCTATGCAGGATGGTTAAAGACAGCTATTCGAGCTTAAGGAAAATCAATAATCAATTGTGACCCGGAGGAATATAAGGAAGCTACTTCAATGGAGTTAAGCATTCAACACGTGCACGATGGCACGACAAAGTTAAAGTGTTGGTCCTACTCTATTACAAGACTCCCCGAGTCCAAAAGGGTGAAGCATTGTTTAACAAGCATAATCATGGGCCGCCTCAAAAAAAGTCAAGATGCTTGCCGGGTCGAAGCTTCCGGCTCATCCCTCTCCGCACCTCCGGTTGCTCCTATGACCTGGAAGGTTGACGATTTCCAGTCAATGCCGCTTGGAGCCTCAAATTGAGCCTCCTCGTCAATTAACCCGGCCGGGTTAATGTCTGGGGCAAAGGTGTGCTTACGAGTCGGCGGGACCAAGCTGATGGCTTCATAAAGCGGAGTGGGGATCCTCTGATTTTCTGATCGTAGCCCGGCTGGTACTTGGTCAGATCGGTGTCATTCCCAATAAGGGTGGCCGCCGGACGCACGATCTTCACGCAGGCAGCAAAATCTTTTTGATCGAAGGGGGTGACGTCTTCCTTCAGGCTGGGGTAACCAAGTGCAATATCAGCCGGGTCTAGCTCTGGAAGGAAAGCCTTGGCCCGGCTCTTGTAGAGGCCCGTCGCAGCTCTTGGACACGCTGAGGAAGAACGGCAAGCCGGCAAAGCACTTCTGCTAGATGAGTCGGAACCTCATTGGATAGGGCCACCACGGCCAAAGCGTGCTGTGACCCGATGTAGAGTTGCTCCACCAAGGTGTACACGGCCTTCAGCTTGGTCAGCACGTTCTGATTGAGGTTGGCGCTTCTTGGACCTGTTTAACAAGGTAAGATAAGCCGTTATCAAGGATGGAGTTATGGGACATAAAGACTGTAAACTTGCTCAAAGCCGGCAGAAGGACTTACCGAAGATTGCGGCGACCATTTGTGACACATGGCGTTTTAAGCCGGAAAGTTCGGCGGTTCTCTCCGACAGAGTCTTCTCCGCCTGTTCGGCCCGGCTTACCAGAGCAGCCTTTTCTTCGGCCCAAGTCTTCCTTTTAGCTTCAAACTTTCTGTTCAGTGTCTCTTGAGCAGCAATGCTGGATTCAAATTTGGCGTTGGCCTTCCGAGTCTCAGTTTCCTGAGTCTTCAGGCGGCTCTTCAGATCAGAGATATCAGCTTCAAACTTCTTGCAAGCAGCCTGCACAATTTCCGGGTTATAGTATGAATAATTATTATGCAATTTTAAAGTCCCAAGCACTTTCCAAGCAAAGACACTTGGCACTTGGGGGCTAATGCATGTTGAAAGTTTCTATCTACAAAATTACCGGTTCATGAGAGTAAGCCGAAAATTAAGTCTACAACATATTCTATCATAAGCCGTAGACTTGGGGGCTAGAGTATGGTAAAGATGATTATACAGTAAACAATAGAGTGGTACCTCAGACTTCTGCTGTATCTGTTTCACCATGTCAATCTCCAAGTCCCGGCTGCTGTGCACTTGATTGACATAGCCGGAGATGATCTCTCCAATGCTCAGGTTGGCGTAGTTGGTGATGTCCAGCTTGGCCCGGTGGCGCTCTAGCAATTCTTCCTTCGCAGAGCACTTAGCCAGCGCAGTGGGTCTCCCCGGCTTGACAAACTCCGTCCGGGTGATTACCACGTCCAGGTCATCGGCCGGCTGAGCCGGGCTGGAGATATCCGGGTTGGTGGAAGTCTCCATGGCTGGCTCATCAGTTGGAGTGGTGGCTTCAGGAGCAGAGGCAGCTGGCAGCTCTTGAGCTGAAACCTCCGGCTCAGGCAAGACCGGCTCTTCGACCGGCTTATTCTTCTTTGCTCTTTTACTAAGCTTTGCTTGAGCACTGAAAGGACACAAGGTTAGTACAAAAGTATGAGTAAAGATAAGCACAACAAGGGATGATCATCATTACCCGGGTACGGTTTTGAAAGCCGGCAGGTTCGATTGCATAGAGTCGCCAGAGGAGGGTGAAGTTTCCTGATAATTCGAATCAGAAGAATTGAGCGGTTGACGTATAACACCCGCCAAAGGAGGAAAAGGATATAAGTTGGAGATAACCTCGGTCCGGCGCTTCCTTGATGCCTCAGGTAAGCCAGAGAAGAGGTCAGCATCCTTGTTGGTCCGGGTGTGCCGCCGGCTCTCACGAATCTGTTGCTTCAAAAGAAATTGAGGATCTTGATAAGCTAAAGGATGTGAAAATCTTACTTTCCGGGTTACTCTTCGGACTTTCAGCCTTGGCAAGGGCTCCGAGTCGGAGGAAAGTGTCATTACCTCTTCAATCACCGGGTTACTTGCTCCGGTGTCATCCTGCTGATGAACAATATTGATAAGGTGGACGGAAAATAAACAAGAAACAAAACAAGAGCTTACAGATTCAGGGGTTACCTCTGACTCGGAGCTATCACTTAGCTGAAGCAGCTCTGAAGCAGTAGGCTTGCTTCCCTTCTTGCGGGGAGCGGCTCTCCTGGCGGCTTTCTTGACTTTTCTGGCTTTTTAGCCGCCTCATGGTCATACTTGACCTGCCAGAATTTATCATCAGCCTGAAAAATGCAATGAAAACTTCTTAAGGTTCAGATGAAAACTATCTAAGGAGAAAATAAGATGTTCAGATCAGCGGCCTACCACTGGGGCCGGGTTGGTCTTGTAGAAGGGGCTTAAGTCGGTCCTCCCGCAGTCTGCCAAGCTCTCGTTCAAGAGGGCCTTGGTCATGTCTTCAACAACGTCTTCAGGAAGATCGTTGCGGCTGTGTCACAGGGGGTCATCTTTCCGGCCCGTGTAATCACACATTAAGCCGGGGCGGCGGCTTAAGGGGATCACCCGCGACGAGATCCAAACCTGGACCAGATCAATGCCGTTGAGGCCGTTTCCCAGGAGAGCCTTGATCTTATTGATGGTGGGGATCAGAGGTTGGCGCTCCGCCTGAGTTAGCTTGTCTGGCAGAGGGTGATTTGGTTCCAGACGCAAGGGACGAAAACCGGGCAGCGGGCTCTCGTCAGCCGGCGAAGTGTCCTGGCAGTAGAACCACGTCTGGTTTCAGTCCTTTGTGTGGCTTGGCGGCTCAGCGTAAGGGAAGAGGCAGTCTCTCCGTCGCTGAATGGAGATTCCACCAAGTTCCAGGCTCGGTCCGTTGGCGCACTCATTCTGGCGGTTCAAATAGAATAGCTCTCTAAAGAGCAGAAGGCTGGGCTCTTCTCCAAGGTAGACTTCACAGAATACTTGGAAGTTGCATATATTCGACACTGAATTGGGTCCTATGTCTTGTGGCCGCAGATCAAAGAAATTCAGCACATCCCTAAAGAACTTTGAGCCGGGCGGTGCGAAGCCCCGGCTCATGTGATCCGCAAATATTACCACTTCGCCATCCTTTGGTTGCGGTCTCTCCTCTGACGGGTCAGGGGCACGGTAAGACATGACATCCTTTTTGGGCAGGTAGCCCGTCTTCACAAAATCCGCTAAGGTTTCATCAGTGACGTTGGGCCTCAGCCAGTTGCACGTGATGGGTGCTTTGGGAGCTTTGGGAGGCATGGTGAAGGACGGAAGCCTATGATAAAAGGACATGTCCGGTTTAATTATAAGCCGGAGGAGGTTTACAGTTCAATGTTTAAAATGGCGGCTTATGAAGGGGCCTAATGACATATGGCTAAGTGCATCGGGTTATCTAAGCCGCTGCAGGTAGCGAGAGTAATTCAAATTGTCTACAGCTTTATCATAAATGAGCCGGCAAATTTTACGGCGCGTGGCTTCTTTTGAGCCGGAAATGTAAGCCGCCATAGCTCACCAGATGCAGTTTTTTACTAAGTGTGGTGAAAACAAGTTTCGCAGATCGCAGTAATTATTTTGGATCAAAACGGTCGACTAAAGAGAAAAGTCTAGACCTAAAACAGACGCAGAGGAAGTTCATAAGTTCGAACGAAGCCTTTATGCAGTGAGAAGGGATCTATGTACATTGGAAACGGGCGTCAAACAACTACCACAACAGTTCTATATAGTCTAAAGATCAAGAAAGGTGGTAAAAATGAAATCTACCGAGAACTCGCGAGGAACGGCGAAGAACACGGGAAGAACAACAAAGAACCTAATGTGGATCTACTCTATGGAGTGGCAAGGGCTTACGGGTGCTGGTGAGTCGCGGAGGTCGTCGCCGTTTTCTCTGGACACAACAGATTGATGCAGCGGCCGGAGTTGGTGAGGACGAGGAGATCCGCGGCGGCGGCGGCGGAGCTCGGGCGACAGCACAGTAGGCGAGAGGAGGAAGAAGATAGAGGCGACGAGTGACCAGAGGCTCATGGGCCCGGGCTATTTATAAGGTGAGGCTCATAAGTGGGCGCGAGAAACGGGGAGGCCACGGCGTGGTTATCTCGCTATATAAACGCCTCGATTTTCGGGACGGCAGTTAAAGATAAGATCCATTGCGGATATGGTGGAGTAAAAAAATGGACTTAATGGAAGATGACATCACGGCGTGTTACCCGGAATCCAGAAGATGACGTCACGACGGGTTATAGCCTTCACACATATTGTAAGCCGGAGATTTCCTGTCGAAAGGATTGAAGATTGACATGAGCCGGCTCAAATCAATCTGGGGCCTAATGTTGAGGATATAACCGTTGGAGTCACCCGCCCAGGAGGGGCCGGGTTACCCATGATGGTTATTACACGAAGCCCAGTACCACAGATGGAGACGGCGGGTCAATAACGGGCCCAAGACCCGGAGATGGCTTAAGGCCCGTAGCGTTAGCCGCCGTTAGGGTAAAACTTATAGTGTAAGGCAAGAATAGATAAGAGTCCAAGACGGACACTGTTATGAGCCGGCCGGAACTCTGAGAGCCGCTGGGCGTCAACCTCTCTATATAAAGGGACGACCCGGCGGCGGTTTAGGGACAAGAAAGATCTCATCGAGAGCCAGGCATAGAAATTAAGCTCCCTGGTCATCGAAACCCTAATCAATACCACCTCAACTGGACGTAGGCTTTTACCTTCACCGTAAGGGGCCGAACCAGTATAACCCTCGTGTTCCTTGACCCGTTTAACCCCTTTAAGCTTCCTAGCTATGATGGCTCCACGACTAAGTCCTTACACGAGGACATCTGCCGTGACAATTCCACGACACAAACCCTCCGAGCAAATTAAAGTTGAACCTAGTATTGCTATGGTGAAAGATCTCTTGGTTGATAATATTGATGGGCATGTTATTTACTTCTATGATGAAGCTGCTAGAATTGCTAGACCCGATACTAAAAATAAACATAGACCTATTGTAGGCATGCCTGTTATTTCTGTTAGAATAGGAGATCATCGCTATCATGGTTTATGTGATATGGGTTCTAGTGCGAGTGCAATACCTCATTCTTTATACGAAGAAATTATGCATGATATTGCACCTACTGAGTTAGAAGGTATTGATGTTACAATTAAGCTTGGCAATAGAGATACTATTTCACCAGTTGGGATTGTTAGAGATGTTGAAGTCTTGTGTGGGAAAGTTAAATATCCTACTGATTTTCTTGTTCTTGGTTCCCCAAAAGATGACTTTTGTCCCATTATATTTGGTAGACCCTTCTTGAATACTGTTAATGCTAAGATAGATTGCAAAAAGGATGTTGTTACTATTGGTTTAGGGGATATGTCTAATGATTTTAATTTTTCTAAATTTAGTAGACAACCCCATGATAAAGAATTGCCTAGTAAAGATGAAATTATTGGTCTCGCTTCTATTGTCGTGCCTCCTAATGATCCTTTAGAACAATATTTGCTAGACCATGAAAATGATATATTTATGAATGAAAGAAGGGAAATAGATGAAGTATTCTTCAAGCAGGGACCTATTTTGAAACACAATTTGCCTGTTGAAATTCTAGGGGATCCTCCTCCACCCAAGGGTGATCCCGTGTTTGAGCTTAAACCATTAGCTGATACTCTTAAATATGCTTATCTTGATGAAAAGAAGATATATCCTGTTATTATTAGTGCTAACCTTTCAGAGCAGGAAGAAGAGAAATTATTGAAAACTCTGAAGAACCACCGTGCTGCTATTGGATATACTCTTGATGATCTTAAGGGCATTAGTCCCACTCTATGCCAGCACAAAATAAAATTGGATAAAGACGCTAAACCGGTTGTTGATCATCAACGACGGTTAAATCCTAAGATGAAAGAAGTGGTAAGAAAAGAAATACTAAAGCTTTTGAAGGCAGGTATAATTTATCCCGTTGCTGATAGTCAGTGGATAAGCCCTGTCCATTGTGTTCCTAAGAAAGGAGGTATTACTGTAGTCCCTAATGATAAAGATAAATTGATCCCACAAAGAATTGTTACAGGTTATAGAATGGTAATTAATTTCTGCAAATTAAATAAAGCTACTAAAAAGGATCATTACCATTTACCTTTTATCGATCAAATGCTAGAAAGATTATCCAAACATACACATTTTTGCCTTCTAGGCGGTTATTCTGGTTTCTCTCAAATACTTGTGTCAAAAGAGGATCAAGAAAAGACCACTTTTACTTGCCCTTTTGGTACCTTTGCTTATAGACGTATGCCTTTTGGTTTATGCAATGCACCTGCTAATTTTCAAAGATGTATGACTGCTATATTCTCTGACTTTTGTGAAAAGATTGTTGAGGTTTTCATGGATGCTTTCTCCGTATATGGTACTTCTTTTGATGATTGCTTAAGCAACCTTGATCGAGTTTTGCAGAGATGTGAAGAAACTAATCTTGTCTTGAATTGGGAGAAGTGCCACTTTATGGTTAATGAAGGTATTATCTTGGGGCATAAATTTTTTGAAAGAGGTATTGAAGTTGATAAAGCTAAAGTTGATGCGATTGAAAAGATGTCGTGTCCTAAGGATATTAAAGGTATAAGAAGTTTCCTTGGTCATGCTGGTTTTTATAGGAGGTTCATTAAAGACTTCTCAAAAATTTCTAGGCCTCTGACTAATCTCTTACAGAA
The DNA here is from genome assembly GCF_018294505.1 of Triticum aestivum. Lineage (NCBI taxonomy): Eukaryota > Viridiplantae > Streptophyta > Magnoliopsida > Poales > Poaceae > Triticum > Triticum aestivum. The sequence goes on from NC_057811.1 coordinate 150,205,672, forward strand.
AGATGTTCCTTTTGTCTTTGATGATCATTGTGTAGAAGCATTTGAAATTTTTAAGAAAGTGTTGATTTCTGCACCTATTGTTCAGCCACCTGATTGGAATTTACCCTTTGAAATTATGTGTGATGCTAGTGATGATGCTGTAGGTGCTATTCTAGGACAAAGAGTTGATAAGAAATTAAATGTTATCCAATATGCTAGTAAAACTCTAGACAGAGCCCAGAGAAATTATGCTACAACTGAAAAAGAATTTTTAGCAGTTGTATTTGCTTGTGATAAGTTCAGACCTTATATTGTTGATTCTAAAGTAACTGTTCACACTGATCATGCTGCTATTAAATATCTTATGGAAAAGAAAGATGCTAAGCATAGACTTATTAGATGGGTTTTCCTACTACAAGAATTTGATTTGCATATTATTGATAGAAAGGGAGCTGAGAACCCCGTTGCAGACAACTTATCTAGGTTAGAGCATGTTCTTGATGACCCACTACCTATTGATGATAGCTTTCCCGATGAACAATTAGCTGTCATAAATGCTTCTCGTAATGCTCCATGGTATGCTGATTATGCTAATTACATTGTTGCTAAATTTATACCACCTAGTCTCACATACTAGCAAAAGAAAAAGTTTTTCTATGATTTAAGACATTACTTCTGGGATGACCCACACTTTTATAAAGAAGGAGTAGATGGTGTTATTAGACGTTGTGTACCTGAGCATGAACAGGAACAGATCCTACGCAAGTGTCACTCCGAGGCTTATGGAGGACACCATGCTGGAGATAGAACTGCGCATAAGGTATTGCAATCCGGTTTTTATTGGCCTACTCTTTTCAAAGATGCCCATAAGTTTTTCTTGTCTTGTGATGAATGTCAAAGAATTGGTAATATTAGTAGACGTCAAGAAATGTCTATGAACTATTCACTTGTTATTGAACCATTTGATGTTTGGGGCTTTGATTATATGGGACCATTTCCTTCCTCTAATGGTATACACATATTTTAGTTGCTATTGATTACGTTACTAAGTGGGTACAAGCTATTCCAACTAGTAGTGTTGATCATAACACCTCTATTAGATGCTTAAAGAAGTTATTTTTCCGACGTTTGGAGTTCCTAGATACCTAATGACTGATGGTGGTTCACATTTTATTCATGGTGCTTTTCGTAAGATGCTTGCTAAGTATGATGTTAATCATAGAATTGCATCTCCTTACCACCCACAATCTAGTGGTCAAGTAGAACTAAGTAATACAGAAATTAAATTAATTTTGCAAAAGACTTTTAATAGATCTAGAAAGAATTGGTCCAAGAAACTTGATGATGCATTATGGGCCTATAGAACTGCATATAAAAATCCGATGGGTATGTCTCCGTATAAAATGGTTTATGGAAAAGCATGTCACTTACCTCTCGAACTAGAACATAAGGCATATTGGGCCATTAAAGAGCTCAATTATGATTTCAAACTTGCCGCTGAGAAGAGACTATTTGACATTAGCTCACTTGATGAGTGGAGAACCCAAGCCTATGAGAATGCCAAATTATTTAAAGAAAATGTTAAAAAATGGCATGACAAAAGGATACAAAAGTGTGAGTTTAATGTAGGTGATTATGTTTTGCTATACAACTCTCGTTTAAGTTTTTTTGCAGGAAAACTCCTCTCTAAATGGGAAGGTCCTTACGTTATCAAGGAGGTCTATCGTTCCGGTGCCATAAAAATCAACAACTTCGAAGGCACAAATCCGAAGGTGGTGAACGGTCAAAGAATCAAACATTATATCTCAGGTAATCCCATAAATGTTGAAATCAATGTTATTGATACCGTAACCCTGGAGGAATACATAAGGGACACTTTCCAGAATGTTTCGGACTCTGAAAAGGAATAGGTATGTGGTACAGTAAGTAAACCGACTCCAAAATAGTTCTAATGGCAATTTGTCTCTGTTTTGGAATATTTAAGAAAATAGGAAAATAAGAAGTAGTCTGAAGAGGACACGAGGCATCCACGATGGTGGAGGGTGCGCCCTACCCCCCTGGGCGCGCCCCCTGCCTCGTGGGCACCTCGTGTGCTCTCCGGACTCCGTTTTCTTGCACGATAATTCTTTTGGTCGGTAAAAATTATTATATAATCTCCCGAAGGTCTTGACCACCGTACCATGCAAATATCCTCTGTTTTGGTTTCGAGCTGTTTTTCTGGCAGATCTAGATCACCATGACGTCTTCAAGCGCCCCCAAGGACAAATTCTTCAAGAAGGTCATCAACCCCTACCTCACGGAGGTGCTGCAATGGAGCAACAAGTTTTCAAGTTTTCTGGCAGATCTAGATCACCATGACGTCTTTGAACTGTGAGGGGTTGCTGCACATCCGCGATGTTGAGGGACCAAGGAGGACCGGAAGCGTGGAGACAAGACTCGAAGCAATGGAGCAACAAGTTTTCAAGTGCCAGGAGATGGTGGAATGTGGACTCGACGCCAACCACATAATGATCACGGAGTTCACCAACAACCACAAGCTAGATGCGAAGAACATTGGGGAGACCATCTTCTAGCTGCACGAGAAAATCGAGCACCTCCAAACCCAGATCTATGACCTGCAAAACCAAAACTGTGAGTATGAATATAGATTCAAGAGGATGAGTTTGGCTGCAGATTTGAGGATCCCGGAGACTCGATCATCCTTCTATGACGGTGAGCCTACATCATCAACAACTCCATCATCATCACCTCCGAGGAAAGAGACATAAGCACATGTGTATGGGCACTCCCCTTGGCAACTGCCAAGCTTGGGGGAGGTGCCCCGGTATTGTATCACCACCACACTTCTATCTTTACCATTTTTCTTAGTTCGATCCTTTTGGTTATATCATGATCTAGTAGAATAAAGTTTTAGTATGATCTAGTTTTGAGTTTTGCTTTATGATCCTTCTATGTAATCGAGTCCGTGAGCTATACATAATAAAGATTAGTCTTGAGTCGAGGGCTTGGTTATCTTGTTATAATCTTGAGGGAGTAATAAGAAAAAGAAAGAATAAAAAGGAATAGACAGATCATATTGATCTTATGGAGAGTAATGACTTCACATATAAAGAGTATGATGAATAAAACTTGTTGAGAGTTGACAAACATAGTTTTGGTCATCGTTGCAATTAATAGGAAGTAATAAATAAAGAGAGGTTTTCACATATAAATAAACTATCTTGGACATCTTTTATGATTGTGAGCACTCATTAAAATATGACATGCTAAAAAGTTGATGTTGGACAAGGAAGACAACGTAATGGGTTATGTTTTCTTATATCCGAAATAAGTATATTGTCATGGATCATCCAACATGTTGAGCTTGCCTTTCCCCCTCATGCTAGCCAAATTCTTTGCACCAAGTAGAGATACTACTTGTGCTTCCGAATATCCTTAAACCCAGTCTTGCCATGAGTGTCCACCATACCTACCTATGGGTTGAGTAAGATCCTTCAAGTAAGTTGTCATTGTTGCATGCAATAAAAATTGCTCTCTAAATATGTATGATCTATTAGTGTGAAGAAAATAAGCTTTATACGATCTTGTGATATGGAAGCAATAAAAGCGACGGACTGCATAATAAAGGTCTATATCACAAGTGGCAAGTGACGTTATTTTGCATTAAGATTTCGTGCATCCAACCATAAAAGCATATGACAGCCTCTGCTTCCCTCTGGGAAGGGCCTATCTTTTATTTTTGCTTTATTTATTATGCAAGAGTCGCGGTGATCTTCACCTTTCCTTTTTACACTTTATCCTTTGGCAAGCACATTGTGTTGGAAAGATCCTGATATATATATCCAATTGGATGTAAGTTATCATGAACTATTATTGTTGACATTACCATTGAGGTAAAAGGTTGGGAGGCAACACTATAAGCCCCTATCTTTCTATTTGTCCGATTAAAACTCCATACCCATAAGTATTGCGTGAGTGTTAGCAATTGTGAAAGACTAAATGATAGTTAAGTATGTGGACTTGCTGAAAAGCTCTTATATTGACTCTTTCCGATGTTATGATAAATTGCAATTGCTTCAATGACCGAGATCATAGTTTGTTAGTTTTCAATGAAGTTTCTGATTCATACTTGACATTGTGAATAGATTGTTACTTTAGCATAAGAAATCATATGACAATATATATATGTTGCTGTTATAAGAATGATCATGATGCCCTCATGTCCGTATTTTATTTTATCGACACCTCTATCTCTAAACATGTGGACATATTTTTCGTTATCGGCTTCCGCTTGAGGACAAGTGAGGTCTAAGCTTGGGGGAGTTGATGCGTCCATTTTGCATCATGCTTTTATATCGATATTTATTGCATTATGGGCTGTTATTACACATTATGTCACAATACTTATGCCTATTCTCTCTTATTTTACAATGTTTACACGAAGAGGGAGAATGCCGGCAGCTGGAATTCTAGGCCTGAAAAGGAGCAAATATTAGAGACCTATTCTGCACAACTCCAAAAGTCTTGAAACTCCACGGAAGTCAGTTTTGGAATATATTAAAAATATTGGGCGAAGAAAGCACCAAAGGGGGCCACACCCTGTCCACGAGGGTGGGGGCGCGCCCCCTGCCTCGTGGGCCCCTGGCAGGCCTCCGGTGCCCATCTTTGGCTATATGAAGTCTTTTGCCCTGAAAAAAATCAGAAGGAAGCTTTCGAGACGAAGCGCCACCGTCTCGAGGCGGAACCTGGCGAAACCAGTCTAGGGCTCCGGCGGAGCTGTTCTGCCGGGGAAACATCCCTCTAGGAGGGGAAATCATCACCATCGTCATCACCATCGATCCTCTCATCGGGAGGGGGTCAATCTCCATCAACATCTTCACCAGCACCATCTCATCTCAAACCCTAGTTCATCTCTTGTATCCAATCTTTGTCTCAAAACCTCAGATTGGTACCTGTGGGTTGCTAGTAGTGTTGGATACTCCTTGTAGTTGATGCTAGTTGGTTTATTTGGTGGAACATCATATGTTCAGATCCTTTATGCATATTAATACCCCTCTGATTATGAACATGAATATGATTTGTGAGTAGTTACGTTTGTTCCTGAGGACATGGGAGAAGTCTTGCTATAAGTAGTCATGTGAATTTGGTACTCGTTCGATATTTTTATGAGATGTATGTTGTCTTTCCTCTAGTGGTGTTATGTGAACGTCGACTACATGACACTTCACCATTATTTGGGCCTAGAGCAAGGCATTGGGAAGTAATAAGTAGATGATGGGTTGCTAGAGTGACAGAAGCTTAAACCCTAGTTTATGCGTTGCTTCGTAAGGGGCTGATTTGGATCCATATGTTTCATGCAATGGTTAGGTTTACCTTAATACTTCTTTTGTAGTTGCGGATGCTTGCAAGAGGGTTAATCATAAGTGGGATGCTTGTCCAAGGAAGGGTAGTACCCAAGCACCGGTCCACCCACATATCGAATTATCAATGTAACGAACGCGAATCATATGAGCATGATGAAAACTAGCTTGACGATAATTCCCGTGTGTCCTCGGGAGTGTTTTCCTTTATATAAGAGTTTGTCCAGGCTTGTCCTTTGCTACAAAAAGGATTGGGCCACCTTGATGCACCTTGTATACTTTTGTTACTTGTCACCCGTTACAAATTACCTTATCACAAAACTATCTGGTACCGATAATTTTAGTGCTTGCAAAGAATACCTTACTGAAAACCGCTTGCCATTTCCTTCTGCTCCTTGTTGGGTTTGACACTCTTACTTATCGAAAGGACTACGATAGATCCCCTATACTTGTGGGTCATCAATTCCCTATGCAAGCACGAAAGTCAATAGTTATGCAATGAAATTACATCCTACTTGTGGTGCATTATTTGATGTTAGTTATGCTTAATGCTCGCTTATGAGATTTTCATTTCTTGGTTGGATGCATCTCAATCTTTTGCTAGCCTTCAATTGTACTAAGTGGGATTACTGCTTGTGCATCCAAAATCCTTAAACCCAGTTTTTGCCATATGAGTCCACTATACCTACCTATATGCGGTATTCTTTTGCCGTTCTAAACAAATTTGTATGTGCCATCTCTAATCTTCAAAATAAATTTCCTTTTTGTGTGCTCGTACCGCTCATGAAATGGTAGGGGGTGGATGATATTTTTCCATGCTAGATGTGTTATTCTCAAGATGAGTGTTTAGTCACTTGTCATTGCACGAGAGTACGACAAAGGTATTAGGGATGCCCAGTCCCGAAATGAAAAATGTATTTACTTTATGTTGTCAAACAATAAATTCCTTGGAAAGTGTTGGTATGGACGGTACCCGTGGATTCGGTTAGCCGTGGAATGTGAAAGTATGGCGGAAAAGGGAATAAAACTTTATTTTCTGTTTGGGAACCGCCTATGATATATCTAGCATGGGAAGTATTTGGAACTAGATCGTTTTCGTTGACAGGAAAGGCATGCCACCCAAAATATTTTATCTCTATCTTTTTCGCTTTGAGCTCTGGCACCTCTAAAAATCCCTACTTCCCTCTGCGAAGGGCCTTTCTATTTACTTTATGAAATTTTTATTTGAGTCTCCATCTTCTCTTATAAAGCACCAACTAATTAAGGGGCACTATGATCGTACTTGAGCATTGGGTATAGCTAATATGCGAGTGTGTTTCATGAATGGATCAATGATTGATCATAATGGGCTAGGGATAACTTGCTTTAGTATTGATATTTTGAAAGACATGGTTGCTTGTTGATATGCTTGAATATTGAAATCTTCATGTCAAAACTAGACTATTGCTTTGAATCATATAAAAGTCCAAATGTCCATGCTACAAAAGAAAATAATATGTGATGAACATGTTAGGCAGCATTCCACATCAAAAAATTTGTTTTTATCATTTACCTACTCGAGGACGAGCAGGAATTAAGCTTGGGGATGCTGATACGTCTCCAACGTATCTATAATTTTTGATTGTTCCATGCTGTTATATTATAATTCTTGGATGTTTTACAATCATTTTATAGCAACTTTATATCATTTTTTGGGACTAACCTATTGACAGAGTGCCCAGTGTCAGTTGTTGTTTTTTTGCTTGTTATTACTTCACAGAAAATCAATACCAAACAAAGTCCAAATGCAGCAAAACATTTTGGAGATTTTTTTTGGACCAGAAGACACAAGTTGGGCCAAGGAAGTACCAAAGGGTGGCTCCGAGGGGAGCACAACCCACCTGGGCGCGCCTGGGGGCCCAGGCGCGCCCTCGTGGGTTGTGCCCACCTCAGCCGCCTCCCACACCGCCTCTTTGCTCTATATATACCCCGAAAAGCCAAAAACCCTAGGGGAGTCGATGAAACACAATTCCAGCCACCGCAAGTTCCAGAAACCACAGATCCAATCTAGACACCATCACGGAGGGGTTCATCGTCCTCATTGGTGCCTCTCCGATGATGCGTGAGTAGTTCATTGTAGACCTACCGGTCCATAGTTAGTAGCTAGATGGCTTCCTCTCTCTCTCTCTCTCTCTCTCTTGATTCTCAATACAATGGTCTCTTGGAGATCTATTTGATGTAACTCTTTTTGCGGTGTGTTTGTTGGGATCCGATGAACTTTGAGTTTATGATCAGATCTATTTTATCCATGAAAGTTATTTGAGTTTTGATCTCTTATATGCATGATTGCTTATAGCCTTGTATTTCCTCTTCAAGTCTTTGGTTTAGTTAGGCCGACTAGATCGATTTTTCTTGCCATGGGAAGAGGTGCTTTGTGATGGGTTCGATCTTACGGTGCTCAATACCAGTGACAGAAGGGGACATGAGACGTATGTATCATTGCTATTAAGGATAACAAGATGGGGTCTATTCCTACATGAATAGATCTTTTCTACATCTTGTCATCATTCTTATTGAATTACTCCATTTTTCCATGAACTTAATACACTAGATGCATGCTGGATAGCGGTCGATGTGTGGAGTAATAGTAGTAGATGCAGGCAGGAGTCGGTCTACTAATCTTGGACGTGGTACCTATATAATGATCATTGCCTGGATATCGTCATAATTATTTGAAGTTCTATCAATTGCCCAACAGTAATTTGTTTACCCGCCTTATGCTATTTCTCTTGAGAGAAGCCACTAGTGAAACCTACGGCCCCAGGTCTCTTCTTTATCATATTTGCCTTCGAGATCTATTTTTATTTGCTTTTATTTTCAGATCTATTAATCCAAAAACCCGAAAATACCTTGCTGTAATTTTTTGTTATTTATTTTATCTCGCGTTCTCGCGAGATCTATTTATTCAATCTACTACAATTTTACCTATCTTTTTACCTGGGAGGGATTGACAACCCCTCTTTTACGTCGGGTTGCAAGTATTCGTTCTTTGTGTGCAGGTACCGTTTACATAGTGTTGCGTGGTTCTCCTATTGGTTCGATAACCTTGGTATCATCGCTGAGGGAAATACCTACCGTAGCTGTGCTGCATCATCCCCTCCTCTTTGGGGAAATACCGACGTGGTTCAAGCCGCATCAGGGCCCAGGCACGCCCTGGTGGGTTGTTCCCACCTCGGTGGCCTCCCACACCGCCTCTTTGCTCTATAAATACCCCAATATTCCAAAAACCCTAGGGGAGTCGACGAAACACAATTCCAGTCGCGACAAGTTCCAGAAACACCACATCCAATCTAGACACCATCACGGAGGGGTTCATCATCCTCATTGGTGCCTCTCCGATGATGTGTGAGTAGTTCATTGTAGACCTTCGGGTCTGTAGTTAGTAGCTAGATGGCTTCCTCTCTCTCTTGTGATTCTTAATACAATGGTCTCTTGGAGATCTATTTGATGTAACTCTTTTTGCGATGTGTTTGTTGGGATCCGATGAACTTTGAGTTTATGATCAGATCTATTTTTTATCCATGAAAGTTATTTGAGTTTCTTTGATCTCTTATATGCATGATTACTTATAGCCTCGTATTTCTTCTTCGAATCTTTGGTTTAGTTAGGCCGACTAGATCAATTTTTCTTGCCATGGTAAGAGGTGCTTTGTGATGGGTTCGATCTTACGGTGCTCAATCCTAGTGACAGAAGGGGACATGATACGTATGTATCGTTGCTATTAAGGGTAATAAGATGGGGTCTATTCCTTCATGAATAGATCTTGTCTACATCATGCCATCATTCTTATTGCATTACTCTGTTTCTCCATGAAGTTAATACACTAGATGCATGTTGGATAGCGGTCGATGTGTGGAGTAATAGTAGTAGATGCAGGCAGGAGTCGGTCTACTAATCTTGGACGTGATGCCTATATAATGATCATTGCCTGGATATCGTCATGATTATTTGAAGTTTTATCAATTGCCCAACAGTAATTTGTTTACCCGTCATATGCTATTTTTCTCGAGAGAAGCCACTAGTGAAATCTACGGCCCCCGGGTCTATTCTTCATCTTATTTGCTTTCCGATCTATTATTTGCTACCTTTATTTTCAGATTTACTATTCCAAAAACCCCAAAATACCTTGTTGTACTTTTTTGTTACTTCTTTTATTTCGCGTTTACTCGAGATCTATTTATCCAATCTATCATAATTTTTATCCCGTCAACTTGACCATTTCTGGCACCGTTACCCGAAAGGGATTGACAACCCCTTTAACACATCGGGTTGCAAGTATTTGTTTTTGTGTGCAAGTACCATTTACATAGTGTTGCTTGGTTCTCCTACTGGTTCGATAACCTTGATCTCATCACTGAGGGAAATACCTACCGTAGCTCTGTTGCATCATCCCTTCCTCTTTGGGGAAATACCAACGTAGTTCAAGCAACATCAGCTACTATGAGCACCAGTAAGGTAGACATCAATAACATGTATATCAAATATACCTTTGTTTACTTTGCCATCCTTCTTATCCGCCAAGTATTTGGGGCAGTTCCGCTTCCAGTGACCATTTCCCTTGCAGTAGAAGCACTCAGTTTCAGGATTGGGTCCAGCTTTGGGCTTCTTCACGGGAGCGACAACTTGCTTGCCATTCTTCTTGAAGTTCCCTGTCTTTCCCTTGCCCTTTTTCTTGAAACTAGTGGTCTTGTTAACCATCAACACTTGATGCTCCTTCTTTATTTCTACCTCCGCTGATTTCAGCATCGCGAAGAGCTCAGGATTCTTTTTTGTCATCCCTTGCATATTATAGTTCATCACAAAGCTCTAGTAGTTTGGTGATAGTGACTGGAGAATTCTTTCAATCACTATCTTATCTGGAAGATTAACTCCCACTTGATTGAAGCGAATGTAGTACCCAGACATTCTGAGCACATGCTCACTGGCTGAGCTATTCTCCTCCATCTTGTAGGAAAAGTACTTGTCAGAGGTCTCATACCTCTCAACACGGCCATGAGCCTGAAATACCAATTTCAGCTTTTGGAACATCTCATAAGTTCCATGATGTTCAAAACGTCTTTGGAACCTCGATTCTAAGCCGTAAATCATGGCGCACTAAACTATCAAGTAGTCATCAGATCAAGCTTTGCCAAACATTCATAACGTCTGCATCAGCTCCTGCAACAGGTCTGTCACCTAGCAGTGCATCAAGGACATAATTCTTTTGTGCAGCAATCAGGGCCGGAGCCAGTGTGTAGGCGTTGGGTTCAGGTGAACCCAACAGATTCTCCACCTCACATACATGTATATAGGTATTCACTTGAACGAACCCAATACAAATTCTCGGTTGAACCCATCGAAAGATAGCACGCAGCAGCCAGAACCGACTCAACCCATAAAATTTCTTTTGAGGGGAAGGCCATTATTTTTTTATAGCATCAATCAACCAAAAAACCCACAAGTATTTCTCAAAAAAATAGTTTGTTTCCCCAATTAGGCAACTCTCTCGTTCCCTCATCTCCTGCTAGTGCTCGTCTCTCTATTTGTGGATCGCGGCGCCCAGGCGGCAAGCCGGCAAGGTCAGTAGCCAGCAGTGGCCGGCAACTGAACTCCAAATCAAAGGTAACGACATCACATCGTCCCTCTTCTGCGTGTCATGTATAGCCTAGTTTGGGGGATGGTGTTACTCTTTGCCCTAGTTTTGTAACTGTTTTTCCCCTTAGATTTGACTGATGTAGGCTATGGATCGGAACAATATTTTTCAAAGACAAATTGATCACCAAGGTAGCTGATCCGTAATGAGTTATTTATACTTTTAAAGATATATTTTTTAATTTAGTCATTGATGAAACCGAAGGAGATGTGATGTGTTTAGTTTGTTGATTGATGAGAATTGTGTCTGACAGATCAATATGTCACGAGGATGCTCTTAAAAAGTTATTCTCCTATATTGGATTAAGAATAAAATAAGCCAGGGTTCAACGCTAATGATGTTGTGTTTGATATTTTTGTTGGGGAACGCAGTATTTCAATTTTTTTGCCTACAATCACGCAAGATCTATCTAGGAGATGCATAGCAACAAGCGGGAAGAGTTTGTCCACGTACCCTCGTAGACCGAAAGCGGAAGCGTTTAGTAACGCGGTTGATGTAGTCGAACGTCTTCGCGATCCAACCAATCCAAGTACCGAACGTACGGCACCTCCCCGATCAGCACACGTTCAGCTCGGTGACGTCCCTTGAACTCTTGATCTAGTTGAGGCCGAGGGAGAGTTCCGTCAGCACGATGGCATGGCGACGGTGTTGATGAAGTTACTGGCGCAGGGCTTCGCCTAAGCACTACGACGATATGACCAAGGTGTGTAACTGTGGAGGGGGGCACCGCACACGGCTAAGAGAATACTTGGTATACCTTTGGGGTGCCCCCTCCCACGTATATAAAGGGGGAGGAGGAGGAGGCCGGCCCTAGAGGAGGCGCGCCAAGGGGGAGTCCTACTTGGACTCCTAGCCCAAGTAGGATTCGGCCCCCCTCCTTCCTTCCACCGGAGAGGGAAAAGGGGAAGGGAGAGAGAGAAGGAAAGGGGGGGCGCGCCCCCCTCCCTGGTCCAATTCGGACTCCCTATAGGGAGGGGGCGCGGCTGCCCCTTGTGGGCTGCCTCCCCTCTTCCCTATGGCCCATGTAGGCCCAATCTTCCCCCGGGGAGTTCCGATAACCTCCCAGTACTCTGAATAAATGCCCGAATCACTCGGAACCATTCCGATGTCCGAATGCAACCTTCAAGTATATGAATCTTTACCTCTCGACCATTTTGAGACTCCTCGTCATGTCCGTGATCTCATTCGGGATTCCGAACAAACTTCGGTTCATCAAAACACGAAACTCAAAATACAAATCGTCATTGAACGTTAAGCGTGCGGACCCTATGGGTTCAAGAACTATGTAGACATGACCGAGACACATCTCTGGTCAATAACCAATAGCGGAACCTGGATGCTGAAAGGATCAAGAAGAGGTGTCTAGAGGGGGTGAATAGACTCTTAACAAAGAAAAGTTGTAGTTTTTATTTTCTTCAAGTTAAGGTAGAGTTTTAGCACAAGTTTAAACATTCACAATACATTCAAGCAAGCATGGCAACAGTATATGAGCAGCGGAAAGTAAAGCATGCAATTTGCGAGAATGTAAAGGGATGGGATTGGAGTGTGCAAACACAATTGGAGACATGGAGATTTTTGGCGTGGTTCCGATAGGTGGTGCTATCGTACATCCACGTTGATGGAGACTTCAACCCACGAAGGGTAACGGTTGCGCGAGTCCACGGAGGGCTCCACCCACGAAGGGTCCACGAAGAAGCAACCTTGTCTATCCCACCATGGCCATCGCCCACGAAGGACTTGCCTCACTAGGGTAGATCTTCACGAAGTAGGCGATCTCCTTGCCCGTACAAACTCCTTGGTTAAACTCCACAATCTTGACGGAGGCTCCCAAGTGACACCTAACCAATCTAGGAGACACCACTCTCCAAAAGGTAATAGATAGTGTGTTGATGATGAACTCCTTACTCTTGTGCTTCAAATGATAGTCTCCCCGACACTCAACTCTCTCTCACAGATTTGGATTTGGTGGAAAGATGATTTGAGTGGAAAGCAAGTTGGAGAAGGCTAGAGATCAAGATTTATGTGGTTGGAATGGAATATCTTGACCTCAACACATGAGTAGGTGGTTCTCTCTCAGAAAATGTATGCTAGAAGTGTAGGCATGTTCTGACGGCTCTCCTCACGAATGAAGAGTGGGTGGAGGGGTATATATAGCCTCCACACAAAATCTAACCGTTACACACAATTCACCAAGCTCGGTGGGACCGAATCAGAAAACTCGGTCAGACCGATTCAGTTCATAATGTGACCATTAGGCATTTTGGTGGGACCGATATGATCAACTCGGTGGGACGATATGCCAGGGTTAGGGTAAAACCTCATCTTGGTTTGACCGATTACACAAATTCGGTGAGACCGATTTTGGTAATGGGCTAACCTGAGAGTTGGTCAAGCAAACTCGGTTAGACCGATTACGAATCTCGGTAAGACCAATCTTATTGCAATAGGAACCAGAGAGTTTGCAGGCCCATCTCGGTGAGACCGGGATCCCATCGGTGAGACCGAATTGATTAGGGTTTCTGGCAGTGCCTATGTCAAATCAACTCGGTGGCGCCGGATAGAATATTTCGGTGGGGCCGAGTTTGACTTTTTGGTTTGGGACATATGTGGATATGAGAAAGTGGTTGAGGGCTTTGGAGCATATCACTAAGCACTTTGAGCAAGCAAGCCATTAAGCAACACCTCATCCCCTTTTAATAGTATTGGCTTTTCCTATGGACTCAATGTGATCTTGGATCACTAAAAGTAAAATGTAGAGCCTTGAGCTTTTGAGATTGAGCCAATCCTTTGTCCTTAGCATCTTGAAGGGGTTCCACATCCTCTTGTCCACGCCAGTCCATCTGTTGAACTTGTATGAAATATACTAGATGAAAACATTAGTCCAACAAGAGATATGTTGACATTAATTACCAAAACCACCCAGGGAGCACTTGTGCTTTCAATCTCCCCTTTTTGGTAATTGATGACAACATACATCAAAGCTTTAGATAAAGATATAGAGAATAGCAAGTAAAGCTTTGGAAAGACATGTAACATGCATAGGCTCCCCCTACATGTATGCACTCATGTAAATAGAAATGTAAGAGCATGTGAATGCATAAACATGACAGAGCAAGCAAGAGATATGTGAATATATGAAGTTGTAACTTCATGTTTATGACTCCTTCTTGCAAACAATATGTACAGTAGCAAGAGATCTTCATGCACATGAGTGTGATGCATATACTTACCTTGTGGTCTTGAGCTGGCTTAGGAAGAGATGAACCTGAGTAAACAAGGTTAGGTAACACAGATACAACTACTAGACAGAGAAAACAAAAGAGCCACAAGAGTACCAAGACTGGGATGACATGTAGAGAGTGAGTACTAGCACTACTGCAGGATGCTGCTAACGCGACACTACGATCAGAGACCCTTTCACCAAACTGTGTGCGATGCATCAATCACAAACGGGGATGTAAAAAAATCGTCAAAAAAGGTGCAAAACGTTTGCAATGGAGGATGCATCAAACAGGGTTCAAATTTTAGTTGCGTGTGCGATCTAGGGCATATGGTTCAGTCCAATGAACTGTTTGCGATGAGGCGGAACAAAAGAAACGGGCAGCCTGATGAAGGCATGTGCGATATAGAGCATATGGTTCACTCGGATTAACTGTTTGTGATTAGGCAACACAAAAGAAACGGGCAGCCAGATCAAGGTGTGTGCGATGTACAGCATACGGTTCACTCAGATGAACTGTTTGTGATTAGGCAACACAAAAGAAACAGTCAGCCAAATCAAGGTGTGTGTGATTGAGGGCATACGCTTCATAAGGATTAACTGTTTGCGATTAGGCAACAGAACAGAAATGGGTAAGCCAGATCAAAGTGTCTGCAATTGATGGCATACACTTCACATGGATGAACTGTCTGCGGTTAGCCACAACAAACTGAAATAGTTAGATAGATCAGCGTGTGTGCGCTAGATGGGCACACCCATTCTAATTAAAAGAAGCGTGCGCGATGGTAATAACGAGCGCGCACGGTTTTTGGAACAAGACGTGTGCTAACATTGCCTATTGCGGTGCACCCTATGGTGCAAACGCCACGTACGCGGCCGAGAAGGCGTACGCGCTCACGTTACGCCTTCCGGGAATAGTGCCGCACTTATAACCGTCAGTAAAGTTTGAGCATGCATCCCGTCACAATTTTTTTAGAAGAATAGGGAGGCTGTGTCCCGTCACATTCAAATTGCAAACATGTTCACACCATTCAAAACCTAAACGGTTTCCCACTTAGGAGCGTATTACTACGCGGTTATAAATACTACTACTCCAAGATGACTGCACATTCCTCCTCAACTCCTCATCCACAAAAAGTCAAAAACAAACAAGTCATTCATCATCGTTCCCTTGCGTCCACCATGGCCAGCGTGAGTTCTGGGTCGAGAGATTGCCACCAGGGAGAGGCGAGCCTGGAAGCGGGAGCACGAGAGATGTCCCGCCTCGCCGCGAAAGCAGCCAACATGTCCCGCCGCACGGCCGTAGCAGCAGAGAGGTCCCGCCGCATCGCTGAAGCAGCACGGAGGACCCGCCGCACCGTCGATGCAGCAGACTGGTCCGGCCGCGCCGCGGAAGCAGAAGAGATGTCCCGCCGCGCCGCGAATGCAGCAGAGATGTCCTCCCTTGCCGCAGCGGCCTGGGAAAATGCTTCGCGGGTAGGCGAGGACTCTTACAGGCGCATGTGTGCCCTCGTCCTTAGGCAGATGGATCAGATCTCCAGGTGGGAGAGGTTGCAGGATGACCTGAAAGCCTCGTTTGAACAGGCTACCGACGTCATCCGGCAACTAAATGAGAGCAATGCGAATCTCCGGGCCGAGCGCGACCTGCTGAGGGCGAAGATCGTCAGAAGTGCGGAGCAGTAGGAGCAGACCACTGCCTTGTTGAAGAGGACCGGCGTCATCGTCGAGAAACTTATGGACGAGAACGCCATGGTGCGCATCGAGCGCAAAAGGCTGGTGGAGGAATCCGTGGATGCTCTCAAGCAGCATCTTGAGGACAAGAAAGAGCTCGTCGCCGCTCGCCGCGGAGACTATTTCCTGCGGCCTGCAGCAACGCATCAAGAAAGTAGAGATCAGCGAGCCAGATCATTGTCTTCCTTCTTCTTTTGCCCTTGTGTATTTCGGGTGTTGCCGCATGCGACTTTTTTTAATTATGTTTCTAAATATGTAAGACATTTATTATTCACTGTCATCGTCCTTATATTCATCATGCTTGCTATAAGTCGCAGTCGATGCTATATAGGTTCGTCGGATCTTACATCAAGATCCGTGCAAAACTTTCTTTTCAGATTTTCATTTTTCTCTCTTAAATCTCAGTCCAGTGAGACATATAGCCACGCCGTAGAACAGGTGCTCGGGCGCCATTAATGGAGACGTTGGGAGGGACGTGCGCGGCGGGTAGTGGTCAAAGGGCTCTTCTCCCGATGAGCACGCGCATGGGTCTGATCGCATGCCTCCCGTACTCACAAAACTACCCCGCACGGCACCACCTAGCCAATAAAAAAAGGGACGCGTGGCCGCACGTAATTGGTAAGTCGAACGCCCACGGTTTCAATAATACTTGTGTTTCCCATTTGTAACATGACAGCACTTGTTCCAGAATGACTTTGTTGATTGTTAATGTGTGGGCCTTCGCAAATCGTACAGAAAAATTACCACAGCATGTTGGTGCCATGACATGAGACCATGCCAAGTTTCATGATTTTCAGGCGTGTTTTGGAATTACAGGAATTAAAAAACCAAGTTTCTCAATCTTTCCGGCCGAGCCACGACGCCCACATGTTTGAATTTCACTCCCATCTCTTGCATGGGACCTAGAAATTCACCCAAGGACACACATGTGATTTTTCAAACAATTTTGGTGCACTGGAGCATGTGCTTGTAGTTCAAATTTGAATTATGCACATTAAATGCCTAGAAACTCAATTAATGTATAAAAAGGCCAAACGAACCCGGAATAATTCCAAAATTTAGCACGGTACTTCTATTTGGTCTAATCTGGCTGTGTAACAAAATTAAGGCGGCAGAAGGCAGTGTATGTATGTTGTTTCGCACACGGAGGTGACATGTTCCCTCTCGGAACCACGAGCCTTCTTGAGGGAAGCTCCGGTTTGCAAGAAGCTTACACCAAAGCTTGTCCCAATTCGGCCAAAAAAATTACCGCAGCATGTTGGTGCCATGTCATGACACCATGCCAAGTTTCATGATTTTCAGGCATGTTTTGGAATTACAGGAATTAAAAAACCAAGTTTCTCAATCTTTCCGGCCGAGCCACGACGCCCAGATGTTTGAATTTCACTCCCATCTCTTGCATGGGACCTAGAAATTCACCCAAGGACACACATGTGATTTTTCAAACAACTTTGGTGCACTGGAGCATGTGCTTGTAGTTCAAATTTGAATTATGCACATTAAATGCCCAAAAATTCAATTAATGTATCAAAAGGCGAAACGAGCCCGGAATAATTCCAAAATTTAGCACGGTACTTCTATTTGGTCTAATCTGGCTGTGTAAAAAATTAAGGTGGGGAAGGCAGTGTACGTATGTCATTTCGCACACGGAGGTCACACGTTCCCTCTCGGAACCACGAGCCTTCTTGAGGGAAGCTCCGGTTTGCAAGAAGCTTACACCAAGGCTTGTCCCAATATGGCCAAAAAAGTACCGCAACATATTGGTGCCATGTCATCACACCATGCCAAGTTTCATGATTTTCAGGCGTGTTTTGGAACTACAAGAATTAAAAAACCAAGTTTCTCAATCTTTCCGGCCGAGCCACGACGCCCAGATGTTTGAATTTCACTCCCATCTCTTGCATGGGACCTAGAAATTCACCCAAGGACACACATGTGATTTTTCAAACAACTTTGGTGCACTGGAGCATGTGCTTGTAGTTCAAATTTGAATTATGCACATTAAATGCCTAGAAACTAAATTAATGTATAAAAAAGGCAAAATGAGCCCGGAATAATTCCAAAATTTAGCACGGTACTTCTATTTGGTCTAATCTGGCTGTGTCAAAAATTAAGGTGGGAGAAGGTAGTGTACGTATGTCATTTCGCACACGGAGGTCACACGTTCCCTCTCGGAACCACGAGCCTTCTTGAGGGAAGCTCCGGTTTGCAAGAAGCTTACACCAAGGGTTGTCCCAATACGGCCAAAAAATTACCGCAGCATATTGGTGCCATGTCATCACACCATGCCAAGTTTCATGATTTTCAGGCGTGTTTTGGAACTACAAGAATTAAAAAACCAAGTTTCTCAATCTTTCCGGCCGAGCCACGACGCCCAGATGTTTGAATTTCACTCCCATCTCTTGCATGGGACCTAGAAATTCACCCAAGGACACACATGTGATTTTTCAAACAACTTTGGTGCACTGGAGCATGTGCTTGTAGTTCAAATTTGAATTATGCACATTAAATGCCCAGAAACTAAATTAATGTATACAAAAGGCAAAACGAGCCCGGAATAATTCCAAAATTTAGCACGGTACTTCTATTTGGTCTAATCTGGATGTGTAAAAAACTTAAGGCGGGAGAAGGCAGTGTCCGTATGTCGATTCGCACACGGAGGTGACCTGTTCCCTCTCGGAACCACGAGCCTTCTTGAGGGAAGCTCCGGTTTGCAAGAAGCTTACACCAAAGTTTGTCCCAATTCGGCCAAAAAAATTACCACAGCATGTTCGTGCCATGTCATGACACCATGCCAAGTTTCATGATTTTCAGGCGTGTTTTGGAATTACAGGAATTAAAAAACCAAGTTTCTCAATCTTTTCGGCCGAGCCACGACGCCCAGATGTTTGAATTTCACTCCAATCTCTTGCATGGGACCTAGAAATTCACCCAAGGACACACATGTGATTTTTCAAACAACTTTGGTTCACTGGAGCCTGTGCTTGTAGTTCAAATTTGAATTATGCACATTAAATGCCCAGAAACTCAATTAATGTATAAAAAAGGCGAAACGAGCCCCGAATAATTCCAAAATTTAGCACGGTACTTCTATTTGGTCTAATATGGTTGTGTAAAAAAATTAAGGCGGGAGAAGGCAGTGTACGTATGTCATTTCGCACACGGAGGTGACACGATCCCTCTCGGAACCACGAGCATTCTTGAGGGAAGCTCCGGTTTGCAAGAAGCTTACACCAAAGTTTGTCCCAATTCGGCCAAAAAAATTACCGCAACGTGTTGGTGCCATGTCATGAGACCATGCCAAGTTTCATGATTTTCAGGCGTGTTTTGGAGTTACAGGAATTAAAAAACCAAGTTTCTCAATCTTTCTGGCCGAGCCACGACGCCCAGATGTTTGAATTTCACACCCATCTCTTGCATGGGACCTAGAAATTCACCCAAGGACACACATGTGATTTTTCAAACAACTTTGGTGCACTGGAGCACGTGCTTGTAGTTCAAATTTGAATTATGCACATTAAATGCGCAGAAACTCAATTAATGTATAAAAACGGCTAAACGAACACGGAATAATTCCAAAATTTAATACGATACTTCTATTTGGTCTAATCTGCCTGTGTAAAAAAATTAAGGCTGGAGAAGGCAGTATACCTATGTCGTTTCGCACACGGAGGTCACACGTTCCCTCTCGGAACCAGGAGCCTTCTTGAGGGAAGCTCCGGTTTGAAAAAGCCTACACCAAAGCTTGTCCCAATTCGGCCAAAAAAATTACCGCAGCATGTTGGTGCCATGTCATGAGACCATGCCAAGTTTCATGATTTTCAGCCGTGTTTTCGAATTACAGGAATTAAAAAACCCAGTTTCTCAATCTTTCCGGCCGAGCCACGACGCCCAGATGTTTGAATTTCACTCCCATCTCTTGCATGGGACCTAGAAATTCACCCAAGCACACATGTGATTTTTCAAACAACTTTGGCGCAAGGGAGCACGTGCTTGTAGTTCAAATTTGAATTATGCACACTAAATGCCCAGAAACTCAATTAATGTATAAAAAAGGCCAAACGAACACGGAATAATTCCAAAATTTAGCACGGTAGTTCTATTTGGTCTAATCTGCCTGTGTAAAAAAATTAAGGCAAGAGAAGGCAGTGTACATATATCGTTTCGCACACGAAGGTGACAAGTTCCCTCTCGGAACCAGGACCCTTCTTGAGGGAAGCTCCGGTTTGCAAGAAGCTTACACCAAAGCTTGTCCCAATTCGGCCAAAAAACTTACTGCAGCATGTTGGTGCCATGTCATGACACCATGCTAAGTTTCATGATTTTCAGCCGTGTTTTGGATTTACAGGAATTAAAAAACCAAGTTTCTCAATCATTCCGGTCGAGCCACGACACCCAGATGTTTGAATTTTATTCCCGTTTCTTGCATGGGACCTATAAATTAACCCAAAGACACACGTGTGATTTTCAGCAAACTTTGGTGCATTGGAGCATGTGCTTGTAGTTCAAACTTGAATTATGCACATTAAATGCCCAAAAACTCAATTAATGCATAAAAATGCCAAACGAACCCGGAATAATTCCAAATTTAAACACGACACTCATGTACTAGTTGCATGTTCACTGTACGTAAATGTTCTAGCAATTCAAACACCATCCTTTCCCTCTGTAACACCATTTTGTCTTTCAAAACATAATGAAAAAAATCAGGTATACCACAAATAGTTTACTAGAAAGAATCGTGTGGGATGCGATAGAAAATATCTTGGCGCACCGTCTTGTCTGGCTTACGCAGGAAGCTTCGTCGTCTACAGTCCACCGCCCCTGCTTGAACCACACTTGCGCGCCAGTTTCTCGCGGCACCAAGCGATTTTTTTTGCCACATTGGAAATATCTATCTCCCCGCCCCCTCCCTCCTACCAAAAGCCACATTTCCACTGTTCTTCCTTGCTTTCCAAGTTCAAACCTTCACTGCTGCTTACTGGCAGCTCAGCCTCCTTGCCAGCGACCCTTCTTCTTGCAGCGCCGCCTCCTCGCCGGCTACCCTTCTTCTTGCAGCGCCGCCTCCTCACCGGCGACCCTTCTTCTTGCAGCGCCGCCTCCTTGCTGGCGACCCTTCTTCTTGCTGCGTGGCCTCCTCGCCGCCGACTCTTCTTCTTGCTGCGCGGCCTTGTCGATATAGTCAGGTAATCCACACCCCACCCACACCATCCTCCTCCTTTCCCGTCCCACATGCCCCGACTGACGGAGCAACACCTTCCACCGAAATCACTGCCCCCTGATACGTCTCCATCGTATCTACCTTTCCAAACAATTTTGCCCTTGTTTTGGACTATAACTTGCATGATTTGAATGGAACTAACCCGGACTGACGTTGTTTTCTGCACAATTGCCATGGTGTTATTTTTGTGCAGAAATAAAAGTTCTCGGGATGACCTGAAACTTCACGGAGAATATTTTTGGAATATATAAAAAATACTGGTGAAAGAATCAAGACCAGGGGGGCCACACCCTGTCTATGAGGGTGGGGCGCGCCTACCCCCCTCGGCGCGCCCCTGCCTTGTGGGCCCCGTGATGCTCCACCGACCTCAACTCCAACTCTATATATTCACGTTCGGGGAGAAAAATCAGAGAGAAGGATTCATCGTGTTTTACGATACGGAGCCGCCGCCAAGCCCTAATCTCTCTCGGGAGGGCTGATCTGGAGTCCGTTCGGGCCTCTGGAGAGGGGAATCCGTCGCCGTCATCATCATCAACCTTCTTCCATCACCAATTTCATGATGCTCACCGCCGTGCATGAGTAATTCCATCGTAGGCTTGCTGGACGGTGATGGGTTGGATGAGAATTACCATGTAATCGAGTTAGTTTTGTTAGGGTTTGATCCCTAGTATCCACTATGTTCTGAGATTGATGTTGCTATGACTTTGTTATGCTTAATGCTTGTCACTAGGGCCCGAGTGCCATGATTTCAGATATGAACCTATTATGTTTTCATGAATATATGTGAGTTCTTGATCCTATCTTGCAAGTCTATAGTCACCTATTATGTGTTATGATCCGTTAACCCCGAAGTGACAATAATCGGGATACTTACCGGTGATGACCGTAGTTTGAGGAGTTCATGTATTCACTAAGTGTTAATGCTTTGGTCCGGTACTCTATTAAAAGGAGGCCTTAATATCCCTTAGTTTCCAATAGGACCCCGCTGCCACGGGAGGGTAGGACAAAAGATGTCATGCAAGTTCTTTTCCATAACCACGTATGACTATATTCGGAATACATGCCTATGTTACATTGATGAACTGGAGCTAGTTCTGTGTCACCCTATGTTATAACTATTGCATGAGGAATCGCATCCGGCATAATTCTCCATCATCGATCCAATGCCTACGAGCTTTTCACATATTGTTCTTTGCTTAGTTACTTTACCGTTGCCACTGTTACAATTACTACAAAACTGCTACTCTTACTTTTGCTACCGTTACCGTTACTTCCATATTACTTTGCTACTAAATACTTTGATGCAGATACTAAGTTATCCAGGTGTGGTTGAATTGACAACTCAACTGCTAATACCTGAGAATATTCTTTGGCTCCCCTTGTGTCGAATCAATAAATTTTGGTTGAATACTCTACCCTCGAAAACTGTTGCGATCCCCTATACTTGTGGGTTATCAAGACTATTTTGTGGCGCCATTGCTAGGGAGCATAGCTCTATTCTTTGAGTCACTTGGGATTTATATCTGTTGATCACTATGAGGAACTTGAAAGACGAAAGAACTAAGATTTTTCCCTCAACTACGAGGGGAGGTAAGGAACTGCCATCTAGCTCTGCACTTGATTCACCTTCTGTTTTGAGTAAACTTGCGACACCTAAACCTGCCTCTGCTATTAATTTTGATATGTCGCATGTTATTGATGATGCCACTTCTGCTTTGGATGATACTTATGATGAAACTACTTCTATGCTTGATACTACTGTGCCACTAGGTGAATTTCTTGATGAACAACTTGCTAGGGCTAGAGAGAATGAAATTATTGAAACTGATAACATTGATGAAAGTGATGATGAAGATTCTCCCCCTAGATATGAATTGCCTGTTGTGCCTGAGGGTTATGTTATGGATGAAGAAACTGCTAGAGACTTTCTTGCTTGCAATGATAGATATATCTTAAGAAATTATTAGCTAAGCTGAAAGAAAAATCTTTGAATGCTAGAATGAAACATGACCCTGCTTTTGCTACTTCACCTATCTGTATTTCCGATAAGGATTATGATTTCTCTGTCGATCCTGAGATAATTACTTTGGTTGAATCTAATCCTTTTCATGGCTATGAATCTGAAACTGTTGTGGCACATCTTACTAAATTAAATGATATAGCTACCCTATTCACTAATGATGAGAAAACTTGTTACTACTATATCCTTAAATTATTTCCGTTCTCATTAAAGGGTGATGGTAAAACATGGTTTAATTCTCTTGATCCTGGTTGTGTGCATAGTCCCCAGGATATGGTTTATTACTTCTCTGCTAAATATTTCCTCGCTCATAAGAAACAAGCTGCCTTAAGGGAAATATATAATTTTGTGCAAATTGAAGAAGAGAGTCTCCCACAATCTTGGGGGAGGCTTCTCCAATTACTTAATGCTTTGCCTGATCATCCTCTCAAGAAAAATGAAATACTTGATATCTTTTATAATGGACTAACCGATGCTTCCAGAGACCACCTGGATAGTTGTGCTGGTTGTGTTTTCAGGGAAAGAATAGTTGATCAAGCTGAATTGCTATTGAATAATATGTTGACTAATGAAAATAATTGGACACTTCCTGAACCAACTCCTAAGCCAACTCCGAAGAAAAGGGGTATTCTATTTCTCAGTCCTGAAGATATGCAAGAGGCAAAGAAATCTATGAAAGAAAAAGGTATTAAAGCTGAAGATGTTAAGAATTTACCACCTATTGAAGAAATACATGGTCTTGATAACCCGACACAGGTAGTAAAGGTAAATTCTCTCTATAGATTTGATGAAGGTGATATTCCTCGTTATAAGTCTGCTAGCCAATGCTTAGATGAGTTTGATAATTTTATTGTTAAATAAGAAAACATCAATGCTTATGTTGGTAGACAATTGAAACGAAATGCTTATATGATTGAACACTTGAGTGATTATATGTCTAGAGTTAAAGGTGAGCTTAAACTCATTAGTAAACATGCTTCTATGGTTACCACTCAAGTAGAATAAGTGCTTAAAGCTCAAAATGATTTGCTCAATGAATTAAATAATAAGAAAAATGATAATGTTGTTAGAGTTGTGACTAGAGTGGGTAAAATGACTCAGTAACCTTTGTATCCTGAGGGCCACCCTAAGAGAATTGAGCAAGATTCTCAGAGAACTAATGTTGATGCACCTAGTCCTTCTAAGAGGAAGAAAAAGAAAAATGATAGGACTTTGCATGCTTCTAGTGAACCTGTTGTTGACACACCTGAGAATCCCAATGATATTTCTATTTCTGATGCTGAAACACAATCTGGTAATGAACATGAACCTAGTGATAATATTAATGATGATGTTCATGTTTATGCTCAACCTAGTAATAACAATGATGTAGAGATTGAACCTGGTGTTGATCTTGATAACCCACAATCAAAGAATCAACGTTATGATAAGAGAGACTTTGTTGCTAGGAAGCACGGTAAAGAATGAGAACCATGGGTTCAGAAACCCATGCCTTTTCCTCCTAAACCATCCAAGAAAAAGGATGATGAGGATTTTGAGCGCTTTGCTGAAATGATTAGACCTATCTTTTTACGTGTGCGTTTGACTGATATGCTTAAAATGAATCCTTATGCTAAGTATATGAAGGAAATTGTTACAAATAAAAGAAAGATACCGGAAGCTGAAATTTCCACCATGCTTGCTAATTATACTTTTAAGGGTGGAATACCAAAGTAACTTCGAGATCAAGGAGTACCAACTATACCATGCTCCATTAAAAGAAACTATGTTAAAACTGCCTTATGTGATCTTGGAGCCGGTGTTAGTGTTATGCCTCTCTCCTTATATCGTAGACTTGATTTGAATAAGTTGACACCTTGAAATATCTTTGCAACTGGCTGATAAATCAATTGTTATACCTGTCAGTATTTGTGAGGATGTGCCTGTTGTGGTTGCAAATGTTAGTATTTTAACGGACTTTGTTATTCTTGCTATTCCCGAGGACGATAGTATGTCAATTATCCTTGGTAGAACCTTTTTGAATACTGCAGGGGCTGTTATTGATTGCAACAAAGGCAATGTCACTTTTCATGTTAATGGTAATGAGCATACGGTACACTTTCCGAGGAAACATCCTCAAGTCCACAGTATCAATTCTATTGGAAAAATTCCAACAATTACTATTGGAGGTTTTGAATATCCTCTTCCTACTGTCAAGAAGAAATATGATATTCTTATCGTTGGGGACATGCATATCCCCGTTGAGGTAACCTAGTGTTATTCGAAATTTCTCCAGTTCCATGTTATTCGAAAAGAGTTTGTTAACAAGACTTGCTCAACCTTGTTAGTGGATTCCTTTTGATGAGCATGAGATGGATGAAGTTAGAAAGCACAACTCTCTGTACCCTCCTTTTACTTTCTGTTATTTAGATTAAATAAAGCAAAAATAGTATTTTCTGTCTATTTTTTGAATTATCCATGCAATAAAAAATACCCAGAAAATAAAAGTTCTCCAAATGCCTTGAAATTGAAATATGATTTTTTCTAGAATATTTAAGAATATTTGGCACTGAGATCACATCAGGGGGAGCCAGCACCTGGCCACGAGGGTCCAGGGGGTGCCCCCTGCCTCATGGGCCCATGGTGGCCCCCCTCCACTTATTCCAGCACCTACACACTCCTTCTTCCTTCAGAAAAAATCACCAACTAGCTCAAGCACGAGTTCTAGCTCATCTTGCTGCCATTTTCGATCTCCTTGCTCAAAGCTCCACTCACAAAACTGCTTTGGGGGATTGTTCTTCGGTATGTGACTCCTCCAATGGTCGAATTAGTTTTTGTTCTAGTGCTTTATTCATCGCAAATTTTTGCTGCTTAGATGACCCTGTTCTTGAGCTTGCATGTCAAATTTATATGGTCCCAAGTAGTTCTAATGCATGATATAGTCTCTAGGCACTTGTGGGAGTAGTTGCTATCAATTTTGTTGAGTTTGGTTCACTTTTATTTTGAGTTACTAAAAAATTTAGAAATTTTTCAGAGGAAGAAATATGTTTAGGAAAATGTACCAAGGTGGTTCTTCAAGGAAGCAAGGACCCAGGCCCGCAATACGTGAGCCGGACCATGAACTTCCAAGAGAAGCTCAAGTGCGGCCTTATGAATGGCCGTCAGAAGATTTCATGGTCCAAGCAGGAATTAAGGAGGAATTTGACGAATATGTGCGTAATGCTGAACTCGAGGGCTTCATGCTAGATAGGTGCCCTCAGTATTATTACCTAACTGATTCCTTTGTGAGAAGGTTCAAATTTACATCTTCACACAATTTCTCACACTGTCCTATTTGATCTCTATAGTAAATCTTATACCATGGACTTATAAGATTTTAATACTGCTTGTAAACTCCCCCAATGGGGTAGTGCTAGTGAACCTCGCAAATCCGAGTTTAAAGATTTTCTTGCTGGTATCACTGTGGGGCAATCTAGAGAAATAACACAAGCTACCATAGGGAGCATTCATTTTCCTGCTATACATTATTTTGCTCTCTTTATAGGTAGATGCATAAATGGTAAGGATGAGGCATGTCACATGTGTGTTCCAGATCTTAGTGTTCTCAGGAGTGCTGTGTTAGGAGATAAACAATATAACTTGGGGGCCATTGTTGCACATAGGATGCATAATAATTGTATTAGTGGAGATCTGTTCAGTGGAATTTATGCAAGCCGTGTAGCTATTTATCTTGAGATACCCATACATGAAAATGATATGGAACTGCCTCCTGCTTATTTAGATTATAATACTATGGTTCATCATCAGTTTGTTGAGAGGAATGAACAGTTCCTCCAATACCGACTAATCTTTGACAAACGTCGCATTGTCCATGTTGCTCTCCCTGCTCCTGGTTTCTTTGACTTTCAGGCAAAAAGGAGATATATTATAACCAGGGAGGAGGCGAACGAGTATGAGAGGAGGACAGAGGCAGCTCGCCTCCAAGCTGCAGCTCATGAGACAATAGCTGCTGCACTCAGTACGACCCCAGCTACAACTTTGATCCATGGGCATAGACCAACTTAGGCCAACAGCTTAAGCTTGGGGGAGTACGTATTCCCAACCGACATTACATTCATGTTCACACACTCATTCTAGTTGTCGGTGCTCATACTTTTTCATTGTAATATCCATGCTAGTTTATTTTCTTTTTCTCGCTTTCTTCTTGTGTGTTTGAATAACCTTAAGAAAAACCCAAAAAATAGTTGTAGCTTTTAGCTAGTTTACTTTCCATGCCTGTAGTAGTAATAATTAAAAGAAAACCCAAAAAGATTTCTTGTTCTTCTTTTGCTTGTTGGGAGCTTTCCCGTGTAAATAGTTTTACTTCTTTTCTTTTTTCTTTGGGGGTCGAGAAGAGAAGACCATAATGAAAATGTTGAAGTGGCTCTTATATGCATTATTGTTGATTTAACAAAGAGCCCATATTACCTTGTCTTCTCCTTTGTATCAGATGCTTGCAGATGCCAGCTTAGTCCAATGCACCTACACTATTATTATTATACACACCATTCGGTCGTGCAAGTGAAAGGCAATAATGACGACATATGATGGATTGATTGAGATGAGAAAAGCTGGTATGAACTCGACCTCTCTTGTTTTTGTAAATATGATTAGTTCATCGTTCCTGATTTAGCCTATTATGAATGAAACATGTTTGCAATGACAATTAGAGATTATAGTTGCTTATGCCATGCTTAATTAGCTAGGAGTTTATAATGGTTTACCTTGCGTGCCAACATGCTATTAAAATGGTTGTGATGTGGTATGATAGGGTGGTATCCTCCTTTGAATGATTCGAGTGACTTTACTTGGCACATGTTCACACATGTAGTTGAAACAAAATCAACATAGCCTCCACGATATTTATGTTCATGGTGGATTATATCCTACTCATACTTGCACTCAATGTTTATTAATTTTAATGCATGTTCATGACTGTTATTGCTCTCTAGTTGGTCGCTTCCTAGTCTCTTTCTAGCCTTCACTTGTACTAAGCGGGAATACTGCTTGTGCATCCACTTCCATAAACCCCAAAGTTATTCCATATGAGTCCACTATACCTTCCTATATGCGGTATCTACCGGTCGTTCCAAGTAAATTTGTATGTGCCAAACTCTAAACCCAAATGAAATTATGTTTTGCATGCTCGAATAGCTCATGTATCAACTAGGGTTGTCTGTATCTTCCATGCTAGGCGGGTTATTCTCAAGAGGAGTGGACTCCGCTCCTCACTCACGAGAAAATGGCTGGTCACCGGGATGCCCAGTCCCATGCTCAAATCAAATCAAAATAATTGCAAACAAAAATCCCCCAAGACTGTTGTTAGTTGGAGGCACCCGTTGTTTCGGGCCAGCCATGGATTGATGCTTGTTGGTGGTGGGGGAGTATGAACTTTACCATTCTATTTGGGAACCGCCTATAATGTGTGTAGCATGGAAGATATCGAGATCTCTCGGTTGTTATGTTGACAATGAAAGTATGCCGCTCAAAATATTATTTATCTCTATTTCAAAACCGAGCTCTGGCACCTCTACAAATCACTGCTTCCCTCTGCGAAGGGCTTATCTATTTACTTTTATGCTGAGTCATCATCCTCTTATTAAAAAGCACCAGTTGGAGAGCACCGCTGTCATTTGCATCCATTACTATTAATTCATATTGAGTATGACTATGACTGGATCTCTTTTACCATGAATTACAATGTTTAGTCAGTCCTTGATCTTCAGAGGTGCTCTGCATTTATGTTTTGCGGTCTCAGAAAGGGCTAACGAGATACCATCTTGTTATATCATATTATGATTGTTTTGAGAAAGTGTTGTCATCCGAGATTTATTATTATTGCTCGCTAGTTGATTATGCCATTGATATGAGTAAACATGAGAGCTAAATGTTATTGTGAATATGGTTAGTTCATAATCTTTGCTGAAAACTTGAATGCTGGCTTTACATCTTTACAACAACAAGAGCAAACAGAGTTTGTAAAAGTTTTTCTTTATCACTTTCAATTTGTCAACTGAATTGCTTGAGGACAAGCAAAGGTTTAAGCTTGGGGGAGTTGATACGTCTCCATCGTATCTACTTTTCCAAACACTTTTGCCCTTGTTTTGGACTCTAACTTGCATGATTTGAATGGAACTAACCCGGACTGGCGCTGTTTTAAGCAGAATTGCCATGGTGTTATTTTTGTGCAGAAATAAAAGTTCTCGGAATGACCTGAAACTTCACAGAGAATATTTTTGGAATATATAAAAAAACTGGCGAAAGAATCAAGACCAGGGGGCCCACACCCTGTCCACGAGGGTGGGGGCGCGCCTACTCCCCTGGGCGTGCCCCCTGCCTCGTGGGCCTCCTGGTGCTCCACCAACCTCAACTCCAACTCTATATATTCACGTTCGGGGAGAAAAAATCAGGGAGAAGGATTCATCGCGTTTTATGATACGGAGCCGCCGCCAAGCCCTAATCTCTCTCTGGAGGGCTGATCTGGAGTCCGTTCGGGGCTCCGGGGAGGGGAATCCGTCGCCGTCGTCATCATCAACCTTCTTCCATCACCAATTTCATGATGCTCACCGCCGTGCGTGAATAATTCCATCGTAGGCTTGCTGGACGATGATGTGTTGGATGAGATTTACCATGTAATCGAGTTAGTTTTGTTAGGGTTTGATCCCTAGTATCCACTATGTTCTGAGATTGATGTTGCTATGACTTTGCTATGCTTAATGCTTGTCACTAGGGCCCGAGTGCCATGATTTCAGATCTGAACCTATTATGTTTTCATGAATATATGTGAGTTCTTGATCCTATGTTGCAAGTCTGTAGTCACCTATTATGTGTTATGATCCGTTAACCCCGAAGTGACAATAATCGGGATACTTACCGGTGATGACCGTAGTTTGAGGAGTTCATGTATTCACTAAGTGTTAATGCTTTGGTCCGGTACTCTATTAAAAGGAGGCCTTAATATCCCTTAGTTTCCAATAGGACCCCGCTGCCACGGGAGGGTAGGACAAAATATGTCATGCAAGTTCTTTTCCATAAGCACGCATGACTATATTCGGAATACATGCCTACGTTACATTGATGAACTGGAGCTAGTTTTGTGTCACCCTATGTTATAACTATTGCATGAGGAATCGCATCCGGCATAATTCTACGTCATCGATCCAATGCCTACGAGCTTTTCACATATTGTTCTTTGCTTAGTTACTTTACTGTTGCCACTGTTACAATTACTACAAAACTGCTACTATTACTTTTGCTACCGTTACCGTTACTTCCATATTACTTTGCTACTAAATACTTTGCTGCAGATACTAAGTTATCCATGTGTGGTTCAATTGACAACTCAACTGCTAATACTTGAGAATATTCTTTGGCTCCCCTTGTGTCGAATCAATAAATTTGGGTTGAATACTCTACCCTTGAAAACTGTTGCGATCCCCTATACTTGTGGGTTATCACCCCCTCCTCCAATTAAGCGCCGCCCACAGCCATTTTACACGCAGTATAACGTGGAGCTAAATAGCATGCGGCCGCATGCGCGAACGAGATCGCTATGGCTGACATGCGTGTCGACCGCCAGATCTTGGAGAAGCACCTTGTCTTCAAGGCCACCGTTGACACCGCCGCGCGGTTGTCTACTTTAAAATACAGTTCGTGATGTTTTCTCGAGGCCACCGCCAGTGCCTTCTAGTGATTTGTCCTCTGTAATGTTAATATGCAATCTGATGTTCAGTTAACAGTTTAGTCCTCTGAAATGTAATGTTCATTTAACACTTTGGTCCAACAATTGCTACATTTCGTAGTATTGTTCTCAAGCATTCTTTGTTTTGTTAACTGTCTTATCTTCTAGTACATGTTTCTATTCTGCAATGTTGTGCTCAGTTAACTATTTTGGTTCATTTGGTCTGCTGTCCATTTAATTGTTTGGTTCAGTTCTGCAATTTGATTTTCATTTGTTGTGGGTACAATTTTGTATTATTATGCATGTGACACCAATCGAATTTGGTTGTACTCAATACATATTCTACTAATAGTATGGCAACTCTCAGTTAACCTGATCAAGATCTTCCTTATGTGTGTTGCAGGGATACAATGGGAGACACTACGGTTTACCATCGAGGTTTGTTCAAGCAGGGTCCTTCGGCTAATAGCACATTATTGTGCAGTTGCATGAATCATTCTAAAATTTAGGTTTCTTACAATGTGGTCTTGCACATGTAGGTCCTGCTGTCATAGGCTTAGACCCATTGCTCGACCCATTTTGCATATGGGGAAATGAGATGTCCATGAATATCAGTCAAGTCAAGAAACTCAGAAAGATTGTTAGGATGAAGAAACTTGCGACGAATAACAGCAAGATCTTTGTTTGCACAATGAAGAAGACATCAGTCAACTATAGGATGGTACCAACTCTTTTACCTTGTTTCTACCCCTTGCGCCATTTCAAAATTTACAACAGTGATTTATGCATAGCTTTGTTTTCAGTACTTTTCAAAGCAGTTCACCGATGATTACCTCTCAAACCACCTGCATGGTCAAGAGGCGAGGAAGGTATTCATGCAACACCCACGGTACAATATTGAAGTCTTGCTGAAGAGGACGAAGGTTGGGCGGGCAATTATCCATAGCCACTAGCCTAAAGTTGCAAGGACATTCAACATCACTGAAGGCTCAATATTTGCCTTCCGCTTCTGCAGTTTCCCAGATGAGATTCATTTGTCTATTTACCGTGTATGATGCTACTTTCCAAAGGTTTTTGATGCTGCATGTGAAACTTGGTGCTCTTGTGTAATGGCGTAACTAAGTGTCGAAGCTATCTGATGTAATTCGATTATGAAATCCTGGTTGCTTTTATACGGATATGAAATATATGGCATGTTCCATAAGAAATCCTGGTTGCTAATTACCCTGCTTATTGGGGTTTTCTATTGCAAACGGTTACTCAGACAGTGCCGTGGGCGATGAACTCAAACAACCCGAACGGTTTCTAGAAAGTAGGCGTGTTCGATCAACTAACAATCACACACGGCTTCCGGCAACGAACTGTTTGCCTTAGGCCACCTTGCACAAACGTTTCCACACAAAGAACTGTGTGGGATGTACATACCTACGGAAATGATTTTCTGGGATTCACCGTGTGGGATGTACATACCTACGGAAATGATTTATGGGATTCACCGTGTGGGATGTACATACCTACAGAAATGATTTCTGGGATTCACCGTGTGGGATGTACATACCTACGGAAATGATTTCTGGGATTCAACGTGTGGGATGTACATACCTACGGAAATGATTTTTGGGATTCACCGTGTGGGATGTACATACCTACGGAAATTATTGGTTTCCATGCCTCGCTCGATCGCACACGGCCCAGCCTGGGTCCCACGAGGGCCTATCCCTGACGATTTCTGGGTCGTGTGGGAAGGACCCCCCCCTATCGCCCACACTCACTTGGCGACGGTTCCAAATGCCATTGCGGAAAGGGGTTTTAAACCGTTTGTTTAGGACGTCACTGTACCAGTGTAGGTACTCTAGTTTGATATAGACATGTCCCCAAAGATAAAAGATATGCAATGAATTCAAGGGTTTCCTTCCCTAGAAGTCTTTCTCCCCCTGAAAATAGGGAAACAAAATCAGAGCAGAACAGATCAGATCACAGACACATAACACATACACGTCTTTCCCCTCTTAAAGACACGTGACTTCTCTCCTCTTGAACACCAAGCATCTGGGGCCTTTGATGTGATTACCTCTCTCCCCCTGTTGAAGTACTCTCTCCCCCTTTTTAAGTGATTAAGCTTTGATGTGATCTCTCTCTCCCCCTTTGACATCAATTTCCAAGAAGGGATCTTCTGGAGTGTGAGTCAATAGGTTTGGTCCTTGAGTCACAGAGCAAAGCAGCATATAGAATATGATGCTGGTAGAGGACAAGAATCATCGAGTGGAGCTGGAACAAAAGTGCAGGAACAAGTGGCAAATTGTCTTCTCTGCAGTGAAATCGGTGACACCGAGTTATATTTTTCGGTTGCACCAAAATGGTTCGGTTTGACCGGAAGTGATAGATCGGTGTGACTGAGTTCAACACAGAGAAAGAGCAATTGTCACCTCAGCTCACTAGGCAAATAAGATCTCACAAAGATTTGCATGGAATTTGATGCAGGGAATGCAGAACAAAACAGAGAAAAGAAAATCTAGATGAAGTTTTTTTTATTAAAGGAAGGGGGAACAAAAATGCAAGGGACAAATGCAAAAACTCAGAAACACTAGAGAACTTCATTTAGAATTGGGCGGTGACAAAGTCACCTATGTTAGAGTATATTGACTGAGGAGTCAATTGAGAACAGTTGATCATAAGTCATACTCATCGTTTAAGCTCAAAATGGGGTTACCATTTTTCGATTAAGCATTTTGGTGTATTCGCATCTCGGTGAGCTGTTTTGACCCATGGCTTGGGGTAAGGCTTCTCTAAGATGGAATATCATACCTTGGGTGGTGGAGTTGATCTTGATCATGTAGTTGAACTTGTGTGGGATGCTCAAGGTTGATGTAGCGCATCATTTGCTTGGAGCACCTCTTATAGTTTGAGTTCATCTACCTACATGGGTTAGTCTTGCAAGGAAGAGCACTTGTGTATCCAACATGACAATCATGAAATTTGATACCAAATGAAATTTGATATATAGAATCTGTCAAAGGATATGGTGAAGGGTTTCATGCTTCCTTGTCTTCAACCACCATGGTGTAGAGACTTGGTGATGTAGAGATTGCTCAAGATGTGAGTGAGTTGCAATCCCATGGATTTAGATTCATCCAAGTACCTACAAGGGTTAGATAGCATGCAAGGGTACAAATGTATCCAAGACGTATGATTATCATCATAAGAGAAGAATCAAGGATTAGTCATAGGCTCATGCCTTGCATGTATCCACATGGAGTTCCTACTCCAAGTTTGAAGCATCAATGATGTTCAATTCACCTCTCAAATGGCAAAATACTTTCTCATCAAGCGGTATGGTGAATATATCCACCAATTGCTTATCGGTACGAACATGCTTAAGATCAATGTCCCCTTTAGCAACATGATCTCGAATGAAATGATGACGAACTTCAATGTGCTTAGTTCGAGAATGTTGCACGGGATTATGAGCAATCTTAATAGCACTCTCATTGTCACAAAGTAATGGAACATGTTTCACATAGATCCCATAATCTTTAAGAGTTTGGGTCATCCAAAGTAACTGAGCACAACATGAACCGGCGGCAATGTATCCGCTTCGGTGGTGGATAAGGATACTGAGTTTTGTTTCTTGGAGGACCAAGACACAAGAGATCTACCAAGAAATTGACAAGTACCCGAAGTAGACTTTCTATCAACCTTGTCACCGGCATAGTCCGAGTCGGAATAGCCCACGAGATCAAAAGAGGACCTCTTAGGATACCAAATGCCAAAATTTGGTGTATGTATTAAGTATCTCACTATCTTTTTACAGCCTTAAGATGACATTCTTTGGGGGCCGCTTGATATCGTGCACACATGCACACACTTAGCATAATATCAGGACGGGAGGCACATAGATATAACAATGAACCAATCATAGATCGGTAAACCTTTTGGTCAACCAATTTGCCATCCATGGTCAAGTCAAGATGTCCAGTAGTAGGCACGGGGTTTTTCATACCTTTGCTTTCTTGCATGTTGAACTTCTTGAATAAGTCATTGGTGTACTTTGTTTGAGAAACAAAGCTACCTTCCTTAGTTTGCTTGATTTGCAAACCAAGAAAGAACTTGAGTTCACTCATCATAGACATCTCAAACTTCTTCAACATTAGCTTCCCAAACTTTTCACTAAAATGATGGTTAGTCGAACCAAATATGATATCATCAACATAAATTTGGCACACAAATAATTCACCACTAACCCTTTTAGTAAAAAGAGTATAATCTATCTTTCCAATCTCAAAGCCTTTTTCAATAAGGAACTTGGTCAAGCATTTATACCACGCTCTAGGAGCTTGTTTAAGACCATAAAGAGTTTTGTGAAGTTTGTAAACATGATCGGGTTTCTTAGGATTGACAAAACCGGGAGGTTGTTTAACATAAAACTCCTCCTCTATTTCACCATTTAGAAAGGCACTTTTAATGTCCATTTGGTACAAGGTAATATCAGGGTGATTAGCATAGTCAAGTAAGATGCGGATGGACTCAAGTCTAGCAACGGGGGCATATGTCTCACCATAGTCCATACCTTTGATTTGAGTGTAGCCTTGGGCGACGAGACGTGCTTTGTTGCGAACGACTTTGTAACGCCCACGATGCGGCTATATCTCCCACGTGTCGAGGCACGACTTAGAGGCATAACCGCATTGTGGTTTTGTCGCAAGAAGGGTCATCTTCACACAATCCCATGCAATGAATAAGAATGGGATAAAGAGTTGTCTTACAATCGCCACTTCACACAATACATAAATAAATCATACATTAATCAGAGTACACACATAGACCGACTACGGTCAAAGCCAAAAGAAAAGAAGAGAACCCAACTGCTAGATCCCCGATCGTCCCAACTGGGCTCCACTAATGATCAACAGGAAACGAAACATAGTAATGACCAAGGTCCTCGTCGAACTCCCACTTGAGCTCGGTTGCATCACCTGCACTAGTATCTTCGACACCTGCAACTGTTTTGGAAGTATCTGTGAGTCACAAGAACTCAGCAATCTCACACCCGCGAGATCAAGACTATTTAAGCTTATGGGTAGGAGAAGGTAGTGAGGTGGAGCTGCAGCAAGCACTAAGCATATATGGTGGCTAACATACGCAAATAAGAGCGAGAAGAGGAGCAACGGAACGGTTGTGAAGCTAGAAGTGATCAAGAAGTGATCCTGAAACTACTTACGTTCAAGCATAACACAAGAACCGTGTTCACTTCCCGGACTCCGCCGAAAAGAGACCATCACAGCTACACACGCGGTTGATGTATTTTAATTAAGTCAAGTGTCATGTTCTCTACAACCGGACATTAACAAATTCCCATCTGCCACATAACCGCGGGCACGGCTCTCGAAAGTTTATACCCTGCAAGGGTGTCCCAACTTAGCCCACTATAAGCTCTCACGGTCAACGAAGGATATTCCTTCTCCCGGGAAGACCCGATCAGTCTCAGAATCCCGGTTTACAAGACATTTAGACAATGGTAAAACAAGACCAGCAAGACCACCCGCTGTGCCGACAAATCCCGATAGGAGCTGCACATATCTCGTTCTCAGGGCACACCGGATGAGCCAGACGTCGGGTTGGCATAGACCCTGGTTGCCCAGGGGGCGCCGGACATCGCTCGGTTTGGACCAGCACTCGAAGGAGCACTGGCCCGGGGGGGTAAATAAAGATGACCCTTGAGTCTGCAGAACCCAAGGGAAAAAGGCTTAGGCAGGCAAATGGTAGAACCAAGGT
The DNA here is from genome assembly GCF_018294505.1 of Triticum aestivum. NCBI lineage: Eukaryota > Viridiplantae > Streptophyta > Magnoliopsida > Poales > Poaceae > Triticum > Triticum aestivum. Next base: position 150,242,345 of record NC_057811.1, read on the forward strand.
TGGGCCTTGCTGGAGGAGTTTTATTCAAAGCGACCTGTCAAGGGGATCCCATAAATCACCCAACCGCATAAGGAACGCAAAATCAAGGAACATAACACTGGTATGACGGAAACTAGGGCGGCAAGAGTGGAACAAAACACCAGGCATAAGGCCGAGCCTTCCACCCTTTACCAAGTATATAGATGCATTAATTAAATAAGAGATATTGTGATATCCCAACATATCCATGTTCCAACATGGAACAAACTTCATCTTCACCTGCAACTAGCAACGCTATAAGAGGGGCTAAGCAAAAGCAGTAACATAGCCAAACAATGGTTTGCTAGGACGGGTGAAAAGGTTAGAGGCTGACATGGCAGTATGGGAGGCATGATATAGCAAGTGGTAGGTAGCGCGGCATAGCGATAGAGCGAACAGCTAGCAAAGCAAAGATAGAAGTGATTTCGAGGGTATGGTCATCTTGCCTGAGATCCCGCAAGGAAGAAGAACGAGTCCATGAAGAAGACAAACGGACGAAGTCGAACAAATCCTCACAAAGGCGACGTTATCGGAACTAACCCGAAGAAGCAACACCGGAAAGAAGCAAACAACATGGTAAACAACCATCACAGAAACATGGCATGATGCACAATCAAGTATGATGCATGCCCGGTTTAAAGAGGCATGGCATGGCATGGCAAAGTGCACAAACAATACTACAAATTAAGTGGAGCTCAATATGCAACGAGTTGCATATTGACGAAACACCACATGACTCATTTAGTTCTCTCTCGGTTATGTACCCAACAATATTAAATTTTGTTAAACATGGCAAGAGGTGAAACATAACAAAACTACCTATCTAGGCAATTTAAATGAGGCCGGAAACAACAAACAACAATTCCGTAAAATCCCCATAAGCATATTTTTGATTTGGTACTGTTCTGCCCTAACCACAACTTTATTGTTGTTAAACAGCAAAATAAAGTGTACCAAGTTATTCTATGCATTTTTCTACCCCATTTACATATAAAGTTTATTAAATTCCGAGTTACGGTTAATTAGTTATGAATTAAATCATTTTAACATGGCATTTATGCAAAATTAAACAAACAGCAAGTTAAACATTTTTTAACATGGATGAAAGTAGCATATTATGAAACGATGAAATTCTAAGCATTTTACATATATAAATAATTTTTATCCGATGCACGGTTGATGAGTTATTATATGCATGAAGACTAGGGACTTTTCTGCAAAACAGTAAATCCTGGGGTAATAGCTAAATTCGCAGATCCTGGAAAAAACATCACATGGGCCGAATCTGAACAGGAAGCCCAACAGAGGAAAAAAACAAGAGGAGGGGCGCTGGGGTGTGGCCTCACCCAGTAGGCCTTGGCCCAGACGGGAAGGCGGCACGCGGGAGGGCGCGGTGGAGCAGGCCGGCGGGGCTGGCCGGGCGCGCTGGATCTGACTTGGCCGGCTTGAGCTGGCCTTGGAGGCCGAAGGAGAAGCAGGCAGGGCGCGGTCAACGCGAGGGTCAACGAGCAGAGGATCTGGCGGCTGGGCGCGTGCGTCCTCTCCTGCTCGATGCAGAAGCAGGGGAGATCGATGCGGTCAACGGGTACGGCGACGCCTCGCTGGACTTGGCGCGGCCGCGGACGAGGGCTGGAGGCGGCCAGCTGCAGGATGCCGGGCACGGTGGACTTGGCGCGGCGCGGAGCGGCAGCGAGGTCGTGGGGGTGCGGGACTTGGACGCGGGACACCGGTGACGCGAGAAAGGCGAGGGAGGCCGGAGCTTGCCAAATCCGATAGCGGGGCGATGAACGGCGACGACCTAGACGGTTCCCTGCGAGAGAGAGAGAGAGATGAGTGAGATGGAGAGGAACGGGGAAGCACTGAAAAGGGGAAGAAGAAGGGGGCAACGGCGCTCATCTCGGATGAAGCTCGCCGGTGGCTCGCCGGACAGACGAGGGCGGCGGGGTTCGACGCTGGTGTCGGAGACGAGCTGGACGAGGGCCTCGGCCAGGAGGCAGGCCGACGCGCGAGATGAAGGGGAGCAGGGGCGATGGAGCCCTACGGCAGGGGGAAGCAGAAGGCCATGGACCTAGTGGTCACGACGGTGGCGGGGACGAGGAGGCGAGGCCGAGCGCTCCTGCTCGGGCACGAGCGTAGAGGGGGCGCGGGGAGGCGCTGCCTCATGTGGTTGCTAGAGCTGCTGGTTGGATGGACGGATAGACGAAGAGCAGTGGTTGGGCGCGGAAGGAGAGGAGCAGGTGGATCGGTTGGAGATCCTGAGGTGAATGCGGGAAAGAGTGGCGGCGGCGGCTAGGAGGATCCCTAGAAATTAGGGATTTGGTCTCGGTTTAGACTATATATAGCGAGTGGGTTAGTTTAGGGGATATTTGGTCCGTCCGATCGTAATCGGGCGGTCGAGAATAAGTAGGCTAGAGCGTCCAATTAAGAAAACGGAGATGTTTTATAGATGTTTGGGGATGATCCGAATCCAACGGTAACAACAAACTGGGTCGGGTACGGGACAACTTTCGGACGCGCGGGAGGGGAACGCGGGCTGACGAGAGAGGTTAGTTGGTTTGACAAGAGGGAACCGAAAACACGGTTGGTCTCGGAACGGTCAACGAAGACAAGGGGGGAATGTGGCAACTACGAACGAATGCAAGTTTTAAAAACAAAGACGACAACGAGTGCCGATGCAATGCGGATGATGCGATGATGAAAGCAACAAACAAATAATTAACACAGCTGACACGCAAAACATGGAAGGCGTCTGGAGCGTCGGTCTCGGGGCGTTACAACACTCCACCACTACAAGAGGATCTCGTCCCGAGATCTAAGGATGGCACCGGAGAGAAACGGAAGAGGAAGAGGTAAAAACTAAGTTGCTTCTTTGTGAAACGAGTGAAACCACGAACCTTGAGAGGTTGAATGAATTAAAAGAGAGAATACAAGGGAGATGAACGAGATTGAAAACACTCCGTTATCAAAGAGGAACAAGGAACATTACAAGAACCTTGTAGGTTGAAAGACATAAGAAAAAGGGTTACAATGGACAAGAAGTACATGCAAGCACTCCGGTTGAAACGAGATGTACGAGGAACGATGAAGATCAATTACGACAACACTCCGGTTGAAAAAGAGAAGGAAAACTTGATAAGATGACACAACGCTCCGGTTAAATGGATAAGCAAGGAAAGAAGATGATCTTGACAAAACAAGAAGATGGGTCGAAGAGAGCAATATCACAATGCCTCCGGTAGAAATGAAAGAATGCAATGAAAAGAACGGAGAAGAAAACAACATGTTCTACCTTAAGTGAATTTGAGCGAGCATCCTTAAAAGAAGGATAGAACGGAGTTGTTGAGAAATCAACAAAGAAAGGATATGATCTTCGTGGGATTATGGAGACATCTCAAAACTTGAGGTGAAATTCTGCCACTAACGAAAACAATTGCTTGCTTGAGATGAATGAAGAGATGAAAACTTCTCTCGCTGAGAGGATAGGAGAAAACTTGGATCATTGATAAGCACCATAATAGCAACATTCCTTAGGGAAGGCTTTAGGTGAAACATGACACAAGATAAATCCAACGAAGAGATTGGTGGATTTAAAATATCTCATTCTTGGAAACATGTGAATCATGAAAAAGCGAACTCAAATTGTCAAGAATGACATAACACCACCTCAAATGATAAGGTAGAACGAATTGCACTTCGGAATGCAAGATGAAGAATACTTGAGCTCCTCTGAAAAGAATCTCGATGAACACTTCGAGAAGTAATTAAATCCTTGATGAACCATCACGTAGAGCCTCCATGAAGAACTCCGATAATAAAAGGATGATATAAAGAAAGAGAAATTGAAAACACAAGATGAATTCTTGCAATGATTTAGATGGAGCTTCAGGACGATATAATGAGAAAAATTTGAACTCCGGAAAGAAAGATGAACAAATGAAATCAAGAATTTTGATGAACCTCCGGAATAAGGAATTGAATTTTACTCGATGAAACAAGAATAAGAATTACAATATGCGCATCCTTCACCAATATAAATTGATGACAAGCAACGGATTTGGCATACTACTTATTCTCGTAGAAAGGATTAAGATAGATATTGCGCAAACTTGGTAAGGTCTTCAACGAACCACTGGTAGGACTTGAAAAGAACAAATGAATTGATATGATAACCAAGGAAGAGAAATCTTGAACGAACCACTGTAAGAATTGAAAATGAACGAAGAAAAGATAAAGAAACACCGGGAAGAATTAGAAAATGAATAAAGATACTTGACAGAATTTAGATACATGAGAACGAAGAGATCATGAACTGATTAGAGGATATTTGAATGATGCACCGGTAAGATTTGGAGAACGAGAGCTGAAAGCTGGAATGAATAATTATGACATGATGGCCTTTGGATGATCAAGAAACGAAAACAACTCATGAAATGCTCCGTATGGGTATGAAAAGAATTCTCGCAATCGAAAACAATTATGAGAGGATGGCATAAGCTAGAACCATGAATCTTCAAGAGAGTGGACCAAGATTTTAGGAGAAATCTCTACCTTGATCTTGAAATGTTGAGAATGATGATGAGAAACACCACCATGAATTGTTGAGGCACTCCGGAACCATGAAGAATAGAAAGGTTGAATCAACAATGAAAAGAATTTGAAAGATCTTGGAGAAAGACATATGACTGATGATAATTCATTCTTACGTCAAACTTTGAAATGAATTTGAGAATAACTTCAGAAAAATTAGAAGAGTCAGGTAAGATCCTGGAAAAAGACCTGTGGGTTAGGGCCCACTCAAGAGAAACACCGTTGAACAATTTAAAAGAGAGATTGCGCCGGTTGAATTAAATGGCTCAAAAGAGATAACAACCTCGAGATAGCTGGAACGGATTGGGAATGGAAATGCGAATCTTCTGAGATATCTTCAGCACTCCAGATAACATGAATAGCAAGAGGTGGATGATTAAGAGATGCACCGACATGAGAAAGCATTTGAAACGAGGAAAAGAATACGATCAACACTGAAAGCTTGACTTGAGTCCACCGGAGAAGAAAAAGAACGAAGAATAATAAACTTGAAGCTCCGTTAGTATCTTCATGGGAAAACACCGGATAAGAACATTGATTGAAAAGAGTGAAGAGACTTCGCATCAACAAAAAGGATACTTGATTAAGAAATCTGAGTCCTTGAAGAAAAAGGGTGGGAGGGCGGGAAAAACAAAGACAACTTGGGACGGATGAAGCAAACACCGTTGCAAAGAACTAAGAATTGATCTCGCGAATGTTGAAATGATCGGATCCACTTGAAAAAGAGCACGTCGGTTGGAAAGAATTGGGATGACAAACTCGATGGTCAAGAAGGATTAGTATCCCCATAGGAATATGAGAACACCACTTAGAATAAGGTATGGAATCAACACTTGACAATGAAGCAATTCGAATACCACAAAACAAAACAAAACAAAGGATTTGCTTGCAAAATAAGCCAGAAACAAACATATGATAGATCCCATATCGTATCATGTGTGTGTTGGAAAGATATCCTATGAGATACTTGAATTCCCACTTATAAACTCCCAAAACTTGCTGGTTATGCAATCTGGTGTTGGGGATACAGGGGACACAAAATATATATCACCCAAACTAACAATCCCTAGATCCAGCTGTATCCATCCGTCAACACATAACCAAGAAACCTTCGGAAATTGTTTACCTCAACCTTCGAAAAGCATCCGTTATACGAGTTATGGCAATACTCCTGAACTCCCGCCCCAGTACTGGGTGGCGTCGAGGTGATCTCACCAACAACTGCATAAAAGAGATTTTTGATGTCGTCGAAACTCAGGTATTCCAGAACTGCAACGATAAAATTGTGACGACAACACCTCGGAGCTCAACTCCCCGGGACACTGCCACAACCCCTAAATGTCAGGAGGCACCAAGAACAATGTTCTCATCACAAAACCATCGGAACGATTCCAAGATACCCGCGTGATCCTAAAAAAAATTTAGTGAAATTTGAGGAGAGAAGAGTCAAAACTTCTACGTCAGGAGACCTCACCAGAGCGACGAAGGGACTGAGGAGTAAAAAGAATCCTACTCTCCGATATATATAATCCTAAGACTCAAAACAATTTTTTTAGACTCAACAACGCCAGCGATTCGATTAAGCAGGGGGCTCCTAAGTCGGGGATGGCTCTGATTACCAACTTGTAACGCCCACGATGCGGCTATATCTCCCACGTGTCGAGGCACGACTTAGAGGCATAACCGCATTGTGGTTTTGTCGCAAGAAGGGTCATCTTCACACAATCCCATGTAATGAATAAGAATGGGATAAAGAGTTGGCTTACAATCGCCACTTCACACAATACATAAATAAATCATACATTAATCAGAGTACACACATAGACCGACTACGGTCAAAGCCAAAAGAAAAGAAGATAACCCAACTGCTAGATCCCCGATCGTCCCAACTGGGCTCCACTACTGATCAACAGGAAACGAAACATAGTAACGACCAAGGTCCTCGTCGAACTCCCACTTGAGCTCGGTTGCATCACCTGCACTAGTATCTTCGACACCTGCAACTGTTTTGGAAGTATCTGTGAGTCACAAGAACTCAGCAATCTCACACCCGCGAGATCAAGACTATTTAAGCTTATGGGTAGGAGAAGGTAGTGAGGTGGAGCTGCAGCAAGCACTAAGCATATATGGTGGCTAACATACGCAAATAAGAGCGAGAAGAGGAGCAACGGAACGGTTGTGAAGCTAGAAGTGATCAAGAAGTGATCCTGAAACTACTTACGTTCAAGCATAACACAAGAACCGTGTTCACTTCCCGGACTCCGCCGAAAAGAGACCATCACGGCTACACACGTGGTTGATGTATTTTAATTAAGTCAAGTGTCAAGTTCTCTACAACCGGACATTAACAAATTCCCATCTGCCACATAACCGCGGGCACGGCTCCCGAAAGTTTATACCCTGCAGGGGTGTCCCAACTTAGCCCATTATAAGCTCTCACGGTCAACGAAGGATATTCCTTCTCCCGGGAAGACCCGATCAGTCTCGGAATCCCGGTTTACAAGACATTTCAACAATGGTAAAACAAGAGTAGCAAGACCACCCGCTGTGCCGACAAATCCCGATAGGAGCTGCACATATCTCGTTCTCAGGGCACACCGGATGAGCCAGACGTCGGGTTGGCATAGACCCTAGCTGCCCAGGGGGCGCCGGACATCGCTCGATTTGGACCAGCACTCGAAGGAGCACTGGCCCGGGGGGGTAAATAAAGATGACCCTTGAGTCTGCAGAACCCAAGGGAAAAAGGCTTAGGTAGGCAAATGGTAGAACCAAGGTTGGGCCTTGCTGGAGGAGTTTTATTTAAAGTGAACTGTCAAGGGGGTCCCATAAATCACCCAACCGCGTAAGGAACGCAAAATCAAGGAACATAACACCGGTATGACAGAAACTAGGGCGGCAAGAGTGGAACAAAACACCAGGCATAAGGCCGAGCCATCCACCCTTTACCAAGTATATAGATGCATTAATTAAATAAGAGATATTGTGATATCCCAACATATCCATGTTCCAACATGGAACAAAGTTCATCTTCACCTGCAACTAGCAACGCTATAAGAGGGGCTGAGAAAAAGCAGTAACATAGCCAAACAACGGTTTGCTAGGACGGGTGAAAAGGTTAGAGGCTGACATGGCAGTATGGGAGGCATGATATAGCAAGTGGTAGGTAGCGCGGCATAGAGATAGAGCGAACAACTAGCAAAGCAAAGATAGAAGTGATTTCGAGGGTATGGTCATCTTGCATGAGATCCCGCAAGGAAGAAGAACGAGTCCATGAAGAAGACAAACGGACGAAGTCGAACAAATCCTCACAAACGCGACGTTATCGGAACTAACCCGAAGAAGCATCACCGGAAAGAAGCAAACAACATGGTAAACAACCATCACAGAAACATGGCATGATGCACAATCAAGTATGATGCATGTCCGGTTTAAAGAGGCATGGCATGGCATGGCAAAGTGCACAAACAATACTACAAATTAAGTGGAGCTCAATATGCAACGAGTTGCATATTGACGAAACACCACATGACTCATTTAGTTCTCTCTCGGTTATGTACCCAACAATATTAAATGTTGTTAAACATGGCAAGAGGTGAAACATAACAATACTACCTATCTAGGCAATTTAAATGAGGCCGGAAACAACAAACAGCAATTCCGGAAAATCCCCATAAGCATATTTTTGATTTGGTAGTGTTCCGCCCTAAACACAATTTTATTGTTGTTAAACAGCAAAATAAAGTGTACCAAGTTATTCTATGCATTTTTCTACCCCATTTACATATAAAGTTTATTAAATTCCGAGTTACGGTTAATTAGTTATGAATTAAATCATTTTTAACATGGCATTTATGCAAAATTAAACAAACAGCAAGTTAAACATTTTTTAACATGGATGAAAGTAGCATATTATGAAACGATGAAATTCTAAGCATTTTACATATATAAATCATTTTAATCCGATGCACGGTTGATGAGTTATTATATGCATGAAGACTAGGGACTTTTCTGCAAAATAGTAAATCCTGGGGTAATAGCTAAATTCGCAGATCCTGGAAAAAACATCACATGGGCCAAATCTGAACAGGAAGCCCAACAGAGGAAAAAAACAAGAGGAGGGGCGCTGGGGTGTGGCCTCACCCAGTAGGCCTTGGCCCAGACGGGAAGGCGGCCTGCGGGAGGGCGCGGTGGAGCAGGCCGGCGGGGCTAGCCGGGCGCGCTGGATCTGACTTAGGCCGGCTTGAGCTGGCCTTGGAGGCCGAAGGAGAAGCAGGCAGGGCGCGGTTAATGCGAGGGTCAACGAGCAGAGGATCTGGCGGCTGGGTGCGTGCGTCCTCTCCTGCTCGATGCAGAAGCAGGGGAGGTCGATGCGGTCAACGGGTACGGCGACGCCTCGCTGGACTTGGCACGGCCGCGGACGAGGGCTGGAGGCGGCCAGCTGCAGGATGCAGGGCACGGTGGACTTGGGGCGGCGCGGAGCTGCAGCGAGGTCGTGGGGGGTGCGGGACTTGGACGCGGGACACCGGTGACGCGAGAAAGGCGAGGGAGGCCGGAGCTTGCCAAATCCGACAGCGGGGCGATGAACGGCGACGACCCAGACGGTTCCCTGCGAGAGAGAGAGAGAGATGAGTGAGATGGAGAGGAACGGGGAAGCAGTGAAAAGGGGAAGAAGATGGGGGCAACGGCGCTCATCTCGGATGAAGCTCGCCGGTGGCTCGCCGGACAGACGAGGGCGGCGGGGTTCGACGCTGGTGTCAGAGACGAGCGGGACGAGGGCCTCGGCCAGGAGGCAGGCCGACGCGCGAGATGAAGGGGAGCAGGGGCGACGGAGCCCTACGGCAGGGGGAAGCAGAAGGCCATGGACCTAGTGGTCACGACGGTGGCGGGGACGAGGAGGCGAGGCCGAGCGCTCCTGCTCGGGCACGAGCGTAGAGGGGGACGCGGGGAGGCGCTGCCTCATGTGGCTGCTGGAGCTGCTGGTTGGATGGACGGATAGACGAAGAGCAGTGGCTGGGCGCGGAAGGAGAGGAGCAGGTGGGTCGGGAGGAGATCCCGAGGTGAATGCGGGAAAGAGTGGCGGCGGCGGCTAGGAGGATCCCTAGAAATTAGGGATTTGGTCTCGGTTTAGACTATATATAGCGAGTGGGTTAGGTTAGGGGATATTTGGTCCGTCCGATCGTAATCGGGCGGTCAGGAATAAGTAGGCTAGAGCGTCCAATTAAGAAAACGGAGATGTTTTATAGATGTTTGGGGATGATCCGAATACAACGGTAACAACAAACCGGGTCGGGTACGGGACAACTTTCGGACGCGCGGGAGGGGAACGCGGGCTGACGAGAGAGGTTAGTTGGTTTGACAAGAGGGAACCGAAAACACGGTTGGTCCCGGAACGGTCAACGAAGACAAGGGGGGAACGCGGCAAATACGAACAAATGCAAGTTTTAAAAACAAAGACGACAACGAGTGCCGATGCAATGCGGATGATGCGATGATGAAAGCAACAAACAAATAATTAACACAGCTGACACGCAAAACAAGGAAGGCGTCTGGAGCGTCGGTCTCGGGGCGTTACAGACTTGTCCATCTTCGTCTTGCTTGTTGCGAAACACCCATTTGGTACCGATGATGTTGTGGTTTTTGTCGGGCTTCTCGACCAATGTCCACACTTGGTTTCTCTCAAAGTTGTGTAGCTCTTCATGCATGGCATTTATCCAATCCGGATCTTCCAATGCTTCTTCAACCTTCATAGGTTTAATGCTAGAGATGAATGAATAATGTCACAAAAATTAGACAAACGAGTTTTAGAGCGAGTGATTCTCCTGGTTTGGATATCATTGAAGATTTGCTCAACGGGATGGTCTCTTGAAACTCGTGCTCAAACTCGTGAGAGCTTTTTCTTGGGTCAGGTGGAACATCTTCTTCATCATCTTGTCCTTCTTCTTGGCCTTCTTCACTATTGGTGTTGTTGTTCTCTTGCCGTGGTGGTGAAGTAGGTTGATGAGGTTCATCTTGGTGTACTTCCTCGTTTTCTTCATCTTGGCATGTCCCACTTGTGGATGCTTCCATGTCAACTCTTGGTTCACCTTGACGTGAGGTAGAAGCTTCCACTTGGACAGACGAGGTACTCTCCTTTACCTCCGTTGGATGAATCTTGCCAATAAACAAGTCTTGGATTGCTTCCGAAGGGTCTTTGTCTCCTACATCAATTGGCAATTGCTCTACTTGCGAGCCGTTAGATTCATCAAAATTCACATCCACCGTCTCTTCAACCTTTCGGGTGAAATTGTTGTAGACACGGTAAGTGTCAGAGTTCGAGCCAAAACCAAGTAGGAAACCTTCATGAGACTTAGGAGCAAATTTAGAACGACGATGCTTATGAAGAATGTAACACTTTGATCCAAATACTCGAAAGTATCCAACTTGGGGTTTGTTACCGGTGAGGAGCTCGTATGCCGTCTTGCCGAGTAGCTTGTGAAGATACAAGCGATTTGTTGCATGACAAGCCGTCTCAACCACTTCCACCCAAAAGTGTTTTGGAGTCTTGTATTCATCAAGCATCATTCTTGCCATCTCAATAAGAGTCCGGTTCTTCCTCTCAACAACTCCATTTTGTTGAGGTGTGTACGTAGCCGAGAACATATGTGAGATCCCCTCTTCGTCAAGAAAGGTATCCACATTTGCGTTCTTGAACTCCGTTTCGTTGTCACTGCGAACCTTCTTGATCTTCACTTCAAATTGATTTTGGGCCTTCCTAGCGAAGTTCTTGAAGATCTTTTGGACATGCGATTTATCATCAAGAAAGAATACCCACGTAAATCTTGAAAAATCATCGACTATGACTAGACCAAATGAGTTACCCTCGAGACTTTTGTAGGCATTGGGACCAAAGAGATCCATATGATGTAGCTCGAGCGGCCTTCTCGTGGTCATGACATTCTTCACGGGGTGACTTCCTCCTACTTGCTTTCCTGCTTGACAAGCACTACACAATCTATCCTTGTCAAATATAACATCTTTCACTCCAAGGATATGATCACCTTTAATAAGCTTATCAAGATTTCGCATGCCCACATGACCTAACCTTCTATGCCACAACCAACCTTTAGAAGATTTAGCAATTAAGCAAGTTCTAGGTTGAGCCTTTTTAGTGAAATCAACAATGTAAAGATCACCTCTACGTATACCGGTAAATACCATTTTATGATTATCTCTATGAAACACTTGGCAATCTACTCCAGTGAATAGGACATTGAAATCAAAGTCAGCAAGTCTAGATACGGAAAGTAGATTGTAGCCAAGAGATTCAACGAGCATAACATTTTGTATGGAGCTATCATGTGAGATGACCACCTTACCAAGGCCAACCACCTTACCCTTTGAGTTATCACCAAAAGTGACATACTTTCGAGGGCTATCGTTTTCAGCAAGCTCACGAAACATATCCTTGTCTCCGGTCATATGATCGGTACATCCACTATCAAGGACACATTCCTTTCCTCCAGCCATGTAGCCGCGAAGATTAGCCATAAGACCAAAGTGTCTCATAGACTCATCGAGATCAAAGTCACTATCATCATCCTCATCATAGTATCCATGTTCAACATCGTCTTGTGATGGGTCAATTCCTAGAGAGAGTGATTCATTAGATAAATGATCATCACAATAATCATCTTTAAGAATTCTAATGGCTTCGGAGATGATATTGCTAATAATTCCAACATCTCCTTTGGCACGCATGAGATCACGAAGCTCAAACAGGTAATCATCAAACTTAGGATCACTAGTACTCATCCTATTAAAGGCAATAGACTTATGAAGAATCTCATCTAAGTTTTTCAAGGAATAGTTTGGAAAACGTTCCTCAAGAAATCTCCATATAGTGTAGGCACAATCAAGAGTAGGTAAACTAGCAATTAATTTTTTAGGCAATCCTCTAATGATAAGGTTGATGGTTCTAAGATTGCGAATCATGTCAAAATCCTCATCGGGAGAGGGATGCAAAGGATCACTAGGGGGAATGCAAGGACTAGTAATGTACTTGTCAAGTGATATTCATTGAAAATCACAAGAATCTCATTTTCCCACTCATGAAAGTACTCTCCATCAAGAATAGGCACTCTACGTCTAAGACTCCCCAACGTAGACTCGTCCATCTTCCTCCAAAGGTGTTTAAACCAAAGCAATGGAGCCAATGCTCTGATACCAATTGAAAGGATCAAGAAGAGGTGTCTAGAGGGGGGTGAATAGACTCTCAACAAAGAAAAGTTGCAGTTTTTATTTTCTTCAAGTTAAGGTAGAGTTTTAGCACAAGTTTAAACATTCACAATACATTCAAGCAAGAATGGCAAGAGTATATGAGCAGCAGAAAGTAAACATGCAATTTGCGAGAATGTAAAGGGATGGGATTGGAGTGCGCAAACTCAATTGGAGATGCGGAGGTTTTTGGCGTGGTTCCGATAGGTGGTGCTATCATACATCCACGTTGATGGAGACTTCAACCCATGAGGGTAACGGTTGTGCGATTCCACGGAGGGCTCCACCCACGAGGGGTCCAGGAAGAAGCAACCTTGTCTATCCCACCACGGCCATCGCCCACGAAGGACTTACCTCACCAGGGTAGATCTTCACGAAGTAGACGATCTCCTTGCCCGTACAAACTCCTTGGTTCAACTCCACAATCTTGACGGAGGCTCCCAAGTGACACCTAACCAATCTAGGAGACACCACTCTCCAAAAGGTAATATATGGTGTGTTGATGATGAACTCCTTGCTCTTGTGCTTCAAATGATAGCCTCCCCAACACTCAACTCTCTCTCATAGATTTTTATTTGGTGGAAAGATGATTTGAGTGGAAAGCAAGTTGGAGAAGGCTAGAGATCAAGATTTATGTGGTTGGAATGGAATATCTTGACCTCAACACATGAGTAGGTGGTTCTCTCTCAGAAAGTGTATGTTGGAAGTGCAGGCATGTTCTGATGGCTCTCCTCACGAATGAAGAGTGGGTGGAGGGGTATATATAGCCTCCACACAAAATCTAACCGTTACACACAATTCACAAAACTCGGTGGGACAGAATCAGAAAACTCGGTCGGATCGATTCAGTTCATAATGTGACTGTAAGGCATTTCGGTGGGACCGATATGATCAACTCGGTGGGACCGATGTGCTAGGGTTAGGGCAAAACCTCATCTCGGTTTGACCGATTACACAAACTCGGTGAGACTGATTTTGGTGATGGGCTAACCAGAGAGTTGGTCAAGCAAATTCGGTGAGACCGATTACAAATCTCGGAAAGACCGATCTTATTGCAATAGGAACCAGAGAGTTTGCAGGCCCATCTCGGTGAGACTGGGATCCCATCTATGAGACCGAATTGATTAGGGTTTCTGGCAGTGGCTATGTCAAATGAACTCGGTGGCGCCAGATAGAATATTTCGGTGGGGCCGAGTTTGACTTTTTGGTTTGGGACATATGTGGATATGAGAAAGTGGTTGAGGGCTTTGGAGCATATCACTAAGCACTTTGAGCAAGCAAGCCATTAAGCAACACCTCATCCCCTTTTAATAGTATTGGACTTTCCTATGGACTCAATGTGATCTTGGATCACTAAAAGTAAAATGTAGAGCCTTGAGCTTTTGAGATTGAGCCAATCCTTTGTCCTTAGCATCTTGAAGGGGTTCCACATCCTCTTGTCCACGCCACTCCATCTGTTGAACTTGTCTGAAATATACTAGATGAAAACATTAGTCCAACAAGAGATATATTGACATTAATTACCAAAACCACCCAGGGAGCACTTGTGCTTTCAGATGCTCATATTGGTTCCTACATATTCTATGAAGATCTTTATCGGTCAAACCGCACAACAACATACATAGTTCCCTTTGTCATCGGTATGTTACTTGCCCGAGATTCGATCATCGGTATCCTCATACCTAGTTCAATATCGTTATCGGCAAGTCTCTTTACTCATTCCGTAATGTATCATCCCGCAACTAACTCATTAGTCACATTTCTTGCAAGGCTTATAGTGATGATCATTACCGAGAGGGCCCAGAGATACCTCTTCGATACACGGAGTGACAAATCCTAATCTCGATCTATGCCAACTCAACAAACACCATCGGAGACACCTGTAGAGCATCTTTATAATCACCCAATTACGTTGTGACGTTTGATAGCACACAAGGTGTTCCTCTGGTATTCGGGAGTTGCATAATCTCATAGTCTGAGGAACATGTATAAGTCATGAAGAAAGCAATAGCAGAAAACTAAACGATCATTATGCTAAGCTAACAGATGGGTCTTGTCCATCACATCATTCTCTAATGATGTGATCACGTTCATCAAATGACAACACATGTCCATGGCTAGGAAACTTAGCCATCTTTGATTAATGAGCTAGTCAAGTAGAGGCATACTAGGGACACTCTGTTTATCTATGTATTCACACATGTACTAAGTTTCCGGTTAATACAATTCTAGCATGAATAATAAACATTTATCATGATAGAAGGAAATATAAATAACAACTTTATTATTGCCTCTAGGGCATATTTCCTTCAGTCTCCCACTTGCACTAGAGTCAATAATCTAGATTACATAGTAATGATTCTAACACCCATGGAGTCTTGGTGCTGATCATGTTTTGCTCGTGAGAGAGGCTTAGTCAACGGGTCTGCAACATTCAGATCCGTATGTATCTTGCAAATCTCTATGTCTCACTCCTTGACTTGATCGCGGATGGAATTGAAGCGTCTCTTGATGTGCTTGGTTCTCTTGTGAAATCTGGATTCCTTTGCCAAGGCAATTGCACGAGTACTGTCACAAAAGATTTTCATTGGACCCGATGCACTAGGTATGACACCTAGATCGGATATGAACTCCTTCATCCAGACTCCTTCATTTGCTGCTTCTGAAGCAGCTATGTATTCCGCTTCACACGTAGATCCCGCCACGACGCTGAAAGATCGAGGATGTCGCCTAGAGGGGGGGTGAATAGGCGCTTTAAAAAAATTACGGTTTAGGCTTGAACAAATGCGGAATAAACCTAGCGGTTAATTTGTCAAGCACAAAACCTACACCAACTAGGCTCACCTATGTGCACCAACAACTTATGCTAAGCAAGACAAACTACTAGGTGATAGCAAGATATATGACAAGAAACAATATGGCTATCACAAAGTAAAGTACATAAGTAAAGAGCTCGGGTAAGAGATAACCGAGGCACGCGGAGACGACGATGTATCCCGAAGTTCACACCCTTGCGGATGCAAATCTCCGTTTGGAGCGGTGTGGAGGCACAATGCTCCCCAAGAAGCCACTAGGGCCACCGTAATCTCCTCACGCCCTCGCACAATGAAAGATGTCGTGATTCCACTAAGGGACCCTTGAGGGCGGTCACCGAACCCGTACAAATGGCAACCCTTGGGGGCGGTCACCGAACCCGTACACTTTGGCAACCCTTGGGGGCGGTCACCGGTACCCGTCAAATTGCTCGGGGCGATCTCCACAACCTAATTGGAGACCCCGACGCTTGCCCGGAGCTTTGCAACACAATGATTGAGCTACGAACACCACCAACCGTCTAGGGCGCCCAAGCACCCAAGAGGAACAAGCTCAAGGGTACCAAGCACCCAAGAGTAATAAGCTTCTCAACTTGTAACTTCCATGTATCACTGTGGAGAACTCAAACCGATGCACCAAATGCAATGGCAAGGGCACACAGAGTGCCCAAGTCCTTCTCTCTCAAATCCCACCGAAGCAACTAATGCTAGGGAGGAAAATGAGAGGAAGAACAAGAAGGAGAACACCAAGAACTCCAAGATCTAGATCCAAGGGGTTCCCCTCACATAGAGGACAAAGTGATTGGTGGAAATGTGGATCTAGATCTCCTCTCTCTTTTCCCTCAAAAACTAGCAAGAATCCATGGAGGGATTGAGAGTTCGCAAGCTCGAAGAAGGTCAACAATGGGGGAAGAACACGAGCTCAGAGGATAAGGTTGAATGGGGAAGAAGACCCCCTTTTATAGGAGCTCCCGAATCCAACCGTTATGTGCTCAGTCCGCGCACGAGCGGTACTACCGCTCAGGGGAGCGGTACTACCGCCCGGGCGGTAGAACACGGAGATCGGAGCAAAACAGAGGGCGAGGCAGAGCCGTATGAGCGGCACTACCGCTGGAGCCAGCGGTACTACTGTTGGCCGCAGCGGTACTGCCGCTTGGCCTAGTGGTACTACCGCTGGGACCGCGCACAGCGCCTACTACGAGCACAGGGAGAAGGAACAGAGAGGAGGGCCATTGAGCGGCACTAGGGGCGGTGGTAGCCGTGGTACTACCGCACATGAGCGGTACTACTGCTCCTACTGCCGCTCCTACTGCCGCTGAACCCGACACGAGAAAACCACATCTCGAGTCGTGGTAGCCGTGGTACTACCGCACATGAGCGGTACTACCGCTCCTACTGCCGCTGAACCCGACACGAGAAAACCACATCTCGAGTCGAGGCGGTAACAGCGCGGAACCGAAGACGTACTACCGCTTATGGGCATGCGCGGTACTACCGCTGTGGGACAGCGGTACTACCGCTTGTGGCGATACGCGGTACTGCCGCTCCGGCCCAGCGGTACTACCACTAGCGCCATCCTAAAGCCACTTCCATGAAAACAAGTATACTCCACAGAAAACCAGAACTGCCATAACTTCTGCATATGAGCTCCGAATTGAGCAAACTCAAGCTTGTTGGACACGAGACGACGAGCAGCATCAAAACAGCAACCGAGAAGAGGCAGGGGAGGTATGCCTAATATATAGAGGAGAGAAAACTCCAACCGAGAAGAACCGGCAAAACCTCCAACATCGAAAACATCATAGAATATGCATGTTAACTCCGTTTTCGATGAACTCGAGCTTGTCACGAAGATGATCAAAAGCTCCAAATCTCACAAGGAGAAAAACAAAAAAAGAACCAATAAAGATGATGCAAGGATGCAATGGTTTGAGCTCTCCATGAATGATACGATCAATCTACTCATCGAGAGCCCCCCTTGATAGTACGGCAATCGATCCTATAACCCGGTCTCCCACAACTACCATGAGACCGGTAAAATAGAAAACCTATCAAGGGAAAACCTTTGCCTTGCGCATAGTCCACTTGAGCTGGATGATGATGATCTTGACTCCCTCAAATTGGACCACCTTTCTTGATTGCGTTGGCTCGGTGAAGACTAGTGGATTGCTCCCCCATACTCCACTATGGGTGAGCCACTCTTCGGCACATCTTCACAAGTCCATTGTCACCACAATGGACGGCAAGCTTCAAGCACTTGATCTCTTCGTGATGCTCCACTTGAACTTGCACACCGCAACCTAACCCCACAAAGAACTCTCACGAAGACCATGGGTTAGTACACAAAGAGTAATTGACAATGCTTACCATACCATGGGATCGCTTGATCCCTCTCGGTACATCTTCTATGCTTTGTGTGTTGATCAACTTGATTCACTCTTTGACTCAGTCTTGATCAACCTTGAATCTTTCCAACTCTCTTCATTTGGATGATGTCTTGAAGGTAAACATGAATGATCACACACTCTTCTTCTTCAAGACATGCTTGCAATAAGCTCAAAACTCACATGACCAATCTTTGGATAATTCCTCGAATAGCACCTTGGTCGACACAAACTCTCCTTGAAACCAACACATGTACTCCAAGAAAAGCCTATGGACAAAACCTTCAAATATAACTCAAGGCAACCATTAGTCCATAGAGATTGTCATCAATTACCAAAACCAAACATGGGGGCACAGCATGTTCTTTCAGACGCTCTGCTTGGAACTGCACCAACTAACAGCTCCATGATTCAATATAAATATGTATCCGGTTTGTGACTTAGAGTCATCCGGATCAGTGTCAAAGCTTGCATCGACGTAACCGTTTACGACGAGCTCTTTTTCACCTCCATAAACGAGAAACATATCCTTAGTCCTTTTCAGGTATTTCAGGATGTTTTTGACCGCTGTCCAGTGATCCACTCCTGGATTACTTTGGTACCTCCCTCCTAAACTAATAGCAAGGCACACATCAGGTCTGGTACACAGCATTGCATACATGATAGAACCTATGGCTGAGGCATAGGGAATGACTTTCATTTTCTCTCTATCTTCTACAGCGGTCGGGCATTGAGTCTGACTCAACTTCACACCTTGTAACACAGGCAAGAACCCTTTCTTTGACTGGTCCATTTTGAACTTCTTGAAAACTTTATCAAGGTATGTGCTTTGTGAAAGTCCAATTAAGCGTCTTGATCTATCTCTATAGATCTTGATGCCCAATATATAAGCAGCTTCACCGAGGTCTTTCATTGAAAAATTCTTATTCAAGTATCCTTTTATGCTATTCAGAAATTCAGTATCATTTCTGATCAACAATATGTCATCCACATATAATATCAGAAATGCTACAGAGCTCCCACTCTCTTTCTTGTAAAAACAGGCTTCTCCAAAAGTCTGTATAAAACCATATGCTTTGATCACACTATCAAAGCGTATATTCCAACTCCGAGAGGCTTCCACCAGTCCATAAATGGATCGCTGGAGCTTGCACACTTTGTTAGCGCCTTTTGGGTCGAAAAAAGCTTCTAGTTGCATCATATACAACTCTTCTTTAAGATATCCATTAAGGAATGCAGTTTTCACATCCACTAGCCAAATTTCATAATCATAAAATGCGGCAATTGCTAACATGATTCGGACAAACTTAAGCATCGCTATGGGTGAGAAAGTCTCATCGTAGTCAACTCCTTAAACTTGTCGAAAAACCTTTCGCAACAAGTCGAGCTTTGTAGACAGTAACATTACCGTCAACGTCAGTCTTCTTCTTGAAGATCCATTTATTCTCTATGGCTTGCCGATCATCGGGCAAGTCAACCAAAGTCCACACTTTGTTCTCATACATGGATCCCATCTAAGATTTCATGGCCTCAAGCCATGTGGCAGAATCTGGGATCATCATCGCTTCCTCATAGTTCGTAGGTTCGCCATGGTCAAGTAACATGACTTCCAGAACAGGATTACCGTACCACTCTGGTGTGGATCTTACTCTGGTTGACCTACGAGGTTCAGTAGTAACTTGATCCGAAGTTTCATGATCATCATCATTAGCTTCCTCACTAATTGGTGTAGGAATCACTGGAACTAATTTCTGTGATGGACTACTTTCCAATTCGGGAGAAGGTACAATTACCTCATCAAGTTCTACTTTCCTCCCACTCACTTCTTTCGAGAGAAACTCCTTCTCTAGAAAGGATCCATTCTTAGCAACGAATATCTTGCCTTCGGATCTGTGATAGAAGGTGTACCCAACAGTTTCCTTTGGGTATCCTATGAAGACACATTTCTCCGATTTGGGTTCGAGCTTATCAGGTTGAAGCTTTTTCACATAAGCATTGCAGCCCCAAACTTTAAGAAACGACAACTTGGGTTTCTTGCCGTCTCTAAAGCATAACCCCAAAACGATAGCGGTAAATCAGTAAGAGACATCATAGACCGCACCATATCTAATAAAGTGCTGTTACGACGTTCGGACACACCATTACGCTGTGGTGTTCCAGGTGGCGTGAGTTGCGAAACTATTCCACATTGTTTCAAATGAAGACTAAACTCATAACTCAAATATTCACCTCCACGATCAGATCGTACAAACTTTATTTTCTTGTTACGATGATTTTCCACTTCACTCTGAAATTCTTTGAACTTTTCAATGTTTCAGACTTATGTTTCATCAAGTAGATATACCCATATCTGCTCAAATCATCTGTGAAGGTCAGAAAGTAACGATACCCGCTGCGAGCATCAACACTCAATGGACCGCATACATCAGTATGTATTATTTCCAATAAGTCTGTTGCTCGCTCAATTGTTCCGGAGAATAGTGTCTTAGCCATCTTGCCCATGAGGCATAGTTCGCAAGCATCAAGTGATTCATAATCAAGTGATTCCAAAAGCCCATCAGCATGGAGTTTCTTCATGCGCTTTACACTAATATGACCTAAACGGTAGTGCCACAAATATGTTGCACTATCATTATTAAACTTGTATCTTTTGGCTTCAATACTATGAATATGTGTATCACTACTACCGAGATTCAATAAAAATAGACCACTCATCAAGGGTGCATGACCATAAAAGATATTACTCATATAAATAGAACAACCATTATTCTCTGATTTAAATGAATAACCGTCTCGCATCAAACAAGATCCAGATATAATGTTCATGCTTAACGCTGGCACCAAATAACAATTTTTCAGGTCTAAAACTAATCCCGAAGGTAGATGTAGAGGTAGCGTGCCGACCGCGACCACATCGACTTTGGAACCATTTCCCACGCGAATCGTCACCTCGTCCTTAGCCAATCTTCGCTTAATCCGTAGCCCCTGTTTTGAGTTGCAAATATGAGCAACAGAACCAGTATCAAATACCCAGGCACTACTACGAGAATTAGTAAGGTGCACATCAATAACATGTATATCAAATATACCTTTCACTTTGCCATCCTTCTTATCCGTCAAATACTTGGGGTAGTTCCGCTTCCAGTGACCAGTCCCTTTGCAGTAGAAGCACTCAGTCTCAGGCTTAGGTCCAGACTTGAGCTTCTTCACTTGAGCAGCAATTTGCTTGCCATTCTTCTTGAAGTTCCCCTTCTTCCCTTTTCCCTTCTTCTTGAAACTAGTGGTCTTGTTAACCATCAACACTTGATGCTCCTTCTTGATTTCTACCTCCGTAGCTTTTAGCATCGCGAAGAGCTCGGGAATTGTCTTATCCATCCCTTGCATATTATAGTTCATCACGAAGCTTTTGTAGCTTGGTGGCAGCGATTGAAGAACTCTGTCAATGACACTATCAACAGGAAGATTAACTCCCAGTTGAGTCAAGTGATTGTGTTACCCAAACATTATGAGTATATGTTCACTGACAGAACTATACTCCTCCATTTTGCAGCTGTAGAACTTATTGGAGACTTCATATCTCTCAATCCGAGCATTTGCTTGAAATATTAACTTCAACTCCTGGAACATCTCATATGCTCCATGACGTTCAAAACAATGTTGAAGTCCCGATTCTAAGCCGTAAAGCATGGCACACTGAACTATCGAGTAGTCATCAGCTTTGCTCTGCAGCGGGTTTGGCACCCAGCGGTGCTTCTAGGACATAATTCTTCTATGCAGCAATGAGGATAATCCCCAAGTTACGGACCCAGTCCGTGTAGTTGCTACCATCATATTTCAACTTAGCTTTCTCTAGGAACGCATTAAAATTCAAAGGAACAGTAGAACGGGCCATTTATCTACAACAACATATACATGCAAAATACTATCAGGTACGAAGTTCATGATAAATTAAAGTTCAATTAATCATATTACTTAAGAACTCCCACTTAGATAGACATCCCTCTAGTCATCTAAATGATCACGTGATCCATATCAACTAAACCATGTCCGATCCACGTGACATGGAATAGTTTTCAATGGTGAACATCACTATGTTGATCATATCTACTATATGATTCACGCTCGACCTTTCGGTCTCAGTGTTCTGAAGCCATATCTGCATATGCTAGGCTCGTCAAGTTTAACCAGAGTATTCTGTGTGTGCAAAACTGGCTTGCACCCGTTGTATGCACTACAAAAAAATACACTTCTGTGATGATACGTGTTTGTCACAGTAGGTCACGTTTTTGTCATGCATGTACATCCATGACAATTTTATGACAGAATCAAGATAGTCATACCTGTGCTGTCTTAGAAGTGTTCCATGACATTACCAAAATTATCATCACGGAAGTGTCCACTTCCACGACGATAAATCGCGCGTCACAGAAGTGCTTCCGTCAAGGGTGACCGACACATGGCATCCACCGTAACGGAACGCCGTTAAGCTATCGGGTCCGGTTTTGGATCCGATAACCCGCTAACAGCCCCGACCAATGGGGATTTTCCACGTGTAAAATCATCATTGGCTGGAGGAAACACGTGTCGGCTCATCGTTGGGACAGATGTCATCCACTCATTGGACCGAAGGCGCCTATGATACGTCGACACGTGGCACGGCCGAACAGAGGCCCATTCATGTGAAAAGGCCGGCCCGTTTGACTTGGTCAAAAGGTGGCAGGCCGGCCCACGAAAAGCCTGTTAACGACCCGTTCGCATTTAGCCCATTTACAGCCTGCTAACCCAGGGCCCATTACGACCTATCCGAATTAGGCCCAGTAGTGTCATCTGGGCCGTCCAATATGATTCCAACCCATTTTAAGTTCTGGTCCATGTATGGCCCATGACGTCTTTCGGCCCATATGAGGCCCGTTTAACTCTTGGCCCATTAACGGCCCGTGGTGAAACTGGCCCGTAATGAACAGTGTATCACTTTATACCCATTAACGGCCCATTAATCCATTGGGCCGTTTGCAGCCCATGTTATCTTTCGTGCTTCTTAGGGCCCATTTATTCTTGGGCTCATTTCCAGCATTCGGTTACTTACGGCCTGTTACTGCCATTTTCTGCTTGTGGGCCAAATTCAGCCTGTGGTTACAGTCGGCCCGTTTGTGGCCCGTTAATATGTTGGGCCGTTTTCATAGCATCATCAAATATGGCCTATTAACGACGGCCCGTTATGGTCGGCCCATGAACGGACGACTCCAACTCTAGCCCGTTTACGGCCATAATGCGGTCTATTTTTGGCCCATGTTTGGCCAATCGATCATACGGCCCGTATAAGGCCCATTGATGATACAGCCCGTAGAAGGCCCATTGTTTCTACGGCCCGTAGAAGGCCCATTGTTTCTACGGACCGTAGAAGGCCCATTGTTTCTACGGCCCGTAGGAGGCCTAGTGTCACTACAGTAAATATGTAGCCCATGGCCTGTTAAAGGCGGGAAACTACTATAGGTTTAGACCTGCTAATGGCCCAAGATGATTACAGGCCCACGTTTTGGCCCATATGAGTAACGGGCCGGCCTGAAGACCGACAACACTGAGATCCACTGAACCTTCCGGCCTAATTTACAGCATACCGACCAAAGAATAAACCTAGACTATACAATAAAGAAATTACGGCATATTACATCCACTGGGAATCAAAGTTCGCTACCGGTGATAATAAAGCGCAACATGACCGCGGATTACATACACTGGGCATCAAAGGTCGCCACCAGTGCATATAAACGCGCCGACAAAAGAATATACAAAACTGAGAGCACTTCAGAAGGCACTAGACCTGGCAAGGTCGGGCCCCGCAAGCAGCCGAACAAGCTGATGAGACCTCAGTTGTGTCAACGATAGATGCTTCATCCCTAGTTGTATGGCACCATAGTGCGCAAGGCAGTCCCCTGACATCTTCATTACATCTTTGACTTCTAGTCGGAGCTGAGCTGAAGCAAATCTTTCCGCTTTAAGTTGAGACTGAAGAAGTCGAACTGATTGAGGCAGCGACTGCACAGAGGTTGTCTCACGCCTGCTGGTGAGTAGCTTCAACTCACTGTCTTCATCAAGACAGGACCTTGGGGTCATCTCGCTGTCCTCAAGATGGTTTGGCTCACTATCTTTCCTAAAGTTCTACCTGGCATAAGAGATACGACCCAGAAAGAGAAACAAGGAGACACGTAACAGGTTTCACAATTATATAAGCAAATAAATGGATCTGTTCTGCATAAGGAACATGTTTTTACAACTACAATTTAAAATTGGTAGTTGTTGCAAACATCCAATCAGATGTAAACAGCAGTGGAGGAAATGATGCCTACCCAAATCTATACTAGAACAAAGTTTGAAGGCTTGAGAAGGATGAACTTACATTACATGTTAACACGGGCTGGACAAAGCCCTTCTCCATGTTGATGGAAGGATAATTCAATAAATTCCCCAAAGAAAATTCTTTATAAGTGTTTCCATTATTCTAAATTTTGCAAAGAGTAAATATAGATCAAATAATATTGGAAGAAATAGAGGATAATGAAGCTCAGGTGCAGACTGGTGATACATAATCAAATAGCAATTAATTAAGTACAGCGTTACAAGGCAAAAGGAATGCAGACATCAACGTGTGCAGTGGCATTGGCTTTATTCAACATTTTGGTAAGAGTAAATGTAGATATGATAATTTGAAGAAAGTGGAGGGCAGGGCAGATAAGATGCAGAGTAATGCTAGACAATCAACTATCTCGCAATGCATGTACAGTAATACCACCACCGTCTGTCATTACTTGTCGCTCAAATGGATGTATCTAGCACTATTAAGTTCTAAATACATCTAATTGATCAACAATTAATTCGATACAGAGGGAGTACATGACAACAGGTACTTACATGAGCAATCCAAAACTTCATAACCATTGTGTTAATTCTACATTTATCTAAGAGTAAATATAGATATTATAATTTCAAGCAAAGGGAGCATAAAGAAGCGAACATTTACAGTGATGCTACATAATCAAACAGCAATGCAGAGCCCAGTATTGTCGTGAGATCCTATGATCCTTTGAGCAAGGAGATTCATTTGAAATTAGTTTTCATACAAGAGAGAAGGTAAGGCACACGCAGAAATTTAGGAGTTCAAATTTTGAATTGATATCATAGACAGTACCTGACGCTGGGATGTCAGCAGTTCTAATAGGGGTTTGGCCACTGGAGTAGGGGTAAATTCTGTTACAGTTGGGCCTGTGTTTTCTGTGGCTGCTGATCTATCTGATTTAACAGGTATCACTACCCTTTTCCAAATACCTAGTTTGTACTCCTTGAGGATCTGCACTCACCCTCTTCCTTTTGGACATCTATTACGGAAGAACAACATTTGACTGGAAAAACATAGTATGACGACACATGGAATAGGTACAGAAAATGGATAGGTATGGCATATACTCATATATGATGCTTAAACTAAGCAGATGGTGTAACAAAGTAGAAGTAATGCAAGAGGTCAATGCAAAATATGTGCAACCAATACAACCTTGCCAAGTTAGAGCATGCACCTTGATGGGTGAATAAGATAGGCCATCCTCCACCATGCCAAGTTTGTTAGCCAGTCGATTGTTCTGCAATATTCCTCTCGTGCGCCCATTCTCATATTCATTTTGATAATGTTCAATACCTGACATGCATGAAAACGTAAAAACAAGTGAGATTATCTTTGTAATGCAGAAGTGATTCTAATCCAATACTTCCTCCCTGTAAACCCCTTTGTGCTATCTCTGCAATTCTTCTAAGAGGTGCCATGCATGCTGTAATTTGGTGTGTGCATTAATATAATGTGGCCTACTACTCAAAATATGAGAGCTCCAGAAGTGATGATACTTCGCAGATGACAGCTTTAACATATAGTAAAGAAGAACAAGTCGACCTGACCTAACAGATTCAAAATATACTAAGGGAGAATAACTCGACCTGACCAGTCAACCGCAAGAGAAGAGGATCATCTTAAAGAAGAGCAGAAGAGCAAGCAGATTGAAGATATTACAAATCTTTCTATACAATGTCGGTTGGCCACCCATGATGAACCAGAGCGCACAGAGAAATACTATTCCTTCCGGTCTCTCTATATGTGGCTCACATGCATTTAGAAACTAAAGTAGGAACATTTAGCTGACCAATTAAACATCTCTCAGTTTTACTAATATCAGCATAATATCATATTTGAATTTGTACAACTAAGCTTGTTTAGCTCGATGGGTGGAGCAGTGCTATTACGACACGAACCATGTAGGCTGATCGTGGTCATCATAAAATGGGGAAACCGTAAGCATGATGAGTATAGTGTTGACCGTGGCAGTGGGATGGCAGATCTGAAGCTGCAAACCGCGCAAAGGGTAGTTAGCAACTGATGTTTGCTTTGAAATAACAACTAAGATTTGGTATGGGCAAGAAAGTACAGTCAACAAGTGACAAAGAAATGCAATTCTGCTATCTCTCTATATGTCGCGACATGCATTTGGAAACTCAAGTGGGACCTTTAGCTAACCAATTAAATGTGTCTATTAACTAATATCAGTATCATATCACAATCATATTTGAACAACTAAGCTTTGGAATTTTGAGTGTTGTGTTGTTTAGCTTGAAGGGTGGAGTAATGCTAGTACGACAGAAAGCACCTACGCAGATCATAGTAGAGTAGATAAAAGGGGAAAACCCTAAGCATCAGGAGTAAAATCAGGAAAGTGGAACTAGCTGGACCAGTGGGTGGCGCACATGCTTTTCGAAATGAATATAGGAACATTAGGTGACCAATTAAACGTTCTCTGTTTTAGTAATATGAGCATCATATCATATTCGTATTTCAACGCGTAAGCTTTGGAATTATGAGTGGCATGTTGTTTCGCTTGATGGGTTGAGGTCTTGAGGAGCAGTGCTAGCATGACACGAAGCAGTGAAGCACCTACGATGATGGTAGTGAATATAAAGGGGGGAAACCATAAGCTTTACAAGTATAGTGATCGTGACATGGCGGATCTAAAGGTGCAAACCGGACAAAGCTACTTGCAACCAATGTTTGCATTCAACTAGCCACTATGATTTGGTACGGACAAGAAAAGTACAATAAACAATTTAAGATCTATTTTCCGTGTGAGATCAATAACTTAAGCACATATGGAAGAGTACCACCTCTCTTGCGACGCCATGTAGGCCCCTGCCGATACGTTGAGGGTGTTGCGGGTGCGATGGCTGTCGGCAGCGGGGAAGAAGACTTTAGATGGCAGACGGCCGGGTCGGGGGATAAATCATGTTGCCGTGGACGAGGCGGTCGTAGGAGCGGCAACAGCAAGGTGGACGACGGCGCCGATGAAGCGAGACGACGCGATGAAAGGATCCTGGTCTGGCGCCATGGATGAGAGACGTCCATCTCTTGCAGTGGATGACGGGGTAGGGGTAGCGGCTCCGGCAAGGTGGAGGATGGGGTGGCGGACGGAGGAGGCTAGCCGCAGTGGGGAGGTTGTCGTGGCGCCGACGGTGTATGAATGGGGAAATGGAGGGGGAGGGGGATCTCAAACTTTGGGACGCGCTTGTCTGAAATGTGGGAAAGTTACGAACTTATCCCCCATTTAAAATTTCGGACATCACGTCAGTTGGGGATAGAACGGTAATCTCGCATCTCCCAAATATTTGCTGGTAACGATTTCGGGCGAGGAGAGGGTGTTTTGCCGCCCACGGTTGGCGCCCACGGTGTATGAACGGGGCTGACAGGTAGGGCGGTTGTGTCACGTCTAAGGGAAGTTACACATCTGCCCCTATTTAAAATATTAGCCTACATCGATTTCGGACGAGGAGAGTTTGTTTTGCCGCCCACCGTGGATGAATGGGGAAATGGAGGGAGAGACACATGTCTTTCGGACGAGCTTGAATCAAATGTGTTTTGCCGCCCACGTTTGGCGCCCACTGTGTCTGGATGGGCTCAGAGGCGTCGTGTCACGTCTGATTGAAGTTACTAGTCTACCCCTATCAACAGCAGTGTAAATCCGGTCGATAAGGATGTCAAGTGTCAGGGGTAGACAGTAATTTCCATCTCGCAAACACTTGCTTCGGGCAGCCCACAAATGATAGTGGGTGTTTAGCCGCTTCGTTCAAAACTTGGGAGAATTAGCATTCACGTTTGCCCTGGGCCTTGGCAACTAAATCCAAATCCAATTTTTATTTGATTACGAATATCCACGGATAATTCTACGTTTTGTTATTTATTTCTTCAAAACCACAACAAAGATTTATTCCACCTTTATATATGATTATGATTTAGAAATGTCGTGATCTTCGAATTCAGTAGGTTGGATACACTTTGAGTCAAACAGTTATTTCATCCAATACAATATGCTCACACGAAAAACAGTTCACCTTATGTCAATCATACAAGTACTGAGGATTGCCTCGCCTAAAAAATTTGGATCATTACAACACATGGACAACATAGGAGGTCTTACAACATAATCCATTCAGAGACATGACACAACATGCAACTACAATAATCTAATGACAATTTCAACTGCTATCTAAAGAAGAACTGGGATTACCCTGGGCTTCAGATAGCAGAAGCAGCAGGACCTCCTCCGTCTTCAAATGCAACATTCTTACTTCCTCCAATTCTTGGGTTGCTTGCATAATGCGTGCAGCTAATTGCATAATTTCCAGCTTCAAGATCGAGATTACCTCATTCATGGCAGCCACCCATCTCTTTCTGCCTCTAGTAGAGCCTCAAGAACTATAATATCTGTGCTCAGACTGCTCTCCGGCAGTGTTGCCTCTGAACTGCTACCATCTGGTAACATGGATGGTGCACTGCTTCCACAAATAGATTCTGGGGTTGTACATTGTGTCCTAGTGTGAACAGCATCCTGAAAGGTTTCCGCTGGACATAAGTAAGAGATAGTTATCGCATGATCCAAGCAGTAAGCTTACATGGTAAACGACATACGAATTATTGCCGAGCATGGCAAGCTATATTTAAATGGTTCGAAGCAGCATCAGCCGAAAAGAAATTAAAATGGTAAGATGAAACTAGGGATGTAAGTGGCAAATAAACGACAACCGCCAGTCCCATCTAGTTAGTTTTTGCTAGCTCTCTAGTTCATTTTCCTCAAAAAAAAACAAAAACTCTTTTGAACTATCATACCACTAGTGGACTTTAATCGGGATTAAACGGGACCCGGTTGACATCCCTAGTTGAAAGGGAGTGTACCACCGCTATATTTAAGTTGCCAAGGCATCTAAGCAGTTGAAATAATCTGAGAAAGCACTGAACAGTGTGGCCTCATATAAACTACGAAGATAGTCTTGTAATGAAGTTCAGAGGAAAAGTTAAGGACTCAAATGAACTAGGCATGCATTTCTTTACGATAGTACAGCAGGCACTGCTGACATATTGGCCAACTCAGGTATAGCGTAACAAGTAACAAACAAGCATTCGAATCAAGCAATACAGCAAAGCAGACAACTGAACTATTTGTTATTCTGTAGGATTACAGGTTGAGGGAACAAGCCAAGAAAGCAGCCCACATGCATTACATTTCACATGTACTAAAACACACTGGCTTACCATATGTTGCTGTGAAGCCTCGCTGCTGTTGCAATGTTCTTTGAAGATATCGTCAGCATCCCGTGGATGTAAATCTACTTGTTGTAGTTTATTTTGCACCCTCTATTTAGGTAAAATTAGTTTTAATCGCATGCACTGGTTCGAATTGATCATCAATGGTTCATCTAAACTAATGAAAGAAGGGTGTGTGCATACACGACAATATATCTGCTTCCCTCTATTTTTATGCTTGTTCGAGGTGCCAGCCCCAAAAGAACAAATATTTTGCTTAATGGGGTTGGCAGCTCCATAATTAATAGAAGCATCAAATTAGTCATGCAACTTGGGAAGATCAAGAACACACAAAAAAGTAATGAACAGAGGCTCGGAGCAGTGATGTAATAGCTAGCATCAGAAAATGTAGGGTAAAACGAACAAAAATCAGCGGAGCCACACGCTAGTTTGCTGATGTGTAATTAAGCATAGAGAACATGAAGCAGTCTGATGGAACCAACAGGTGGCATCAGAACAACACCATTATCATAAATATAGCATGCAAGAAGTAAAATAGTAGGCAGTGATATCTAGGAAGTACAGTAACACTTAGGACAAAACTAAAGCATATTAACTGTATGTGCACTTGTATGTAATTTAGCACATGTAACATGTTCACTGCCAGAAGTATGGCCCTACAGGTGCAAGCAGAATAACGCGTCTCATGAAAAACTGAATGATGCCCTGAACAAATTCAAAGGTGCGGTGCTTATGCTAAGAAAGTGAACGTAGGCGCCGGCCGTTGGATAATAGTACCTGATTCTCAGCGGCGTATGGGTATCGTTGGCATACTTGATAGCTAAGGATCGTCGATGGTGCTCGTGTTGCGGTTGAGTTTGGGCCGACTGTCACCGTCGCTGAAGCGACTCCGGTGCTACGGTTGCGGCGCCTGTCGACATACAAGAAAGCTCATCTGTGGTAAGTGAACAGTTGCACGATAAAGAGAAAAATTGAAGGAGTACAAATCGAAATAACCTGATGAGGCTGCAGCATCGGTAAAGCAGGGCCGGTGGAGTTGAATATGGCGTCCGTGGAGCGGGTCCGGTGCAGTGGATGAAGGCTTTGGCAGGCGCGTTGTACAGTGCTTTCGGTGAGGCGGATCTGTTGCGGCGGACGAGGGCTTGTATGAAGGGCCAGCGAAGGGACAGACGAGGGAGTTAGTGAAGGGCCTACACTGTGGTGGACGAGGGCGCCGGTTAAGCAGATCCGGTGCGGTGGACCATGATGGCGGTCAAGGAAATCTGGAGCGGTGGACAAGCCAGTCGCTGAAGCGGCTCTGGTGAAGTGGTGAGTTGGCAGTTGGGGGTTCCAAGGTGCGGAAGGTAGATCCGTCGGGGTGTGAGGTCCACCGCTGCGGCGGAGGACTAGATTCGGCAGCTTGCCGTGGTTGGGGGTCGGGGAGGGGAAGGGGAGGGGCTCTGGGGAAGAATGTTGGGGGCAAAGAGGGGAAAACAATGGAGTTACCAAAGCAGCCCTTTTCCATTCATGTGGCAGGGGTAAAATAGGAATATCGCAGGGCTAAACTTTCGGGCGCGAGATATTTTGATGTAAGCGGGAAGTTTGAAAGCTTTTGGCGCCTGAAATTATATTCTGCTCTTGTACGGCCGACTATGATATCATGGCCGAGAATTTGTTTGTTTTGCACGCAAAAAAAGTGCAAGTTTTGAAAATCAATGTCTCCAACTCGAAACTTAGATTGTCCATTCAATTCAAATATGGATCATTGAGCTACTACAAGCAAATACCATCATACGGTCCAATTCAAATGAAATTCCAAATGTGTTTATCCTAAATATGATGACAAAAGCAAAAATGTGTATGTGTATGAATAAAGTGGATGATTATAAAGTTTGAACATGCCCGTATGTGTATATCTCTAGGTTTGATATATGAATCTGAAATCACAAAATCCCGGCTTAAAAAATGTACCTCCGTTTAAATGAATTACAAAAGCTAATGATGGAGTCGAATTCCAAAATTCCAATCTTAGGTTTGTAATTCTGGTACATCAAGGTATATCACGCATGTTCAAAAGTATCGTTATCTCATGGTCCAAACTGTGAAACAAATTGATCAACCATGAGTGCACACACTATTGACCACTCAATTAAGCTAAAGTCCCTCAA